>NC_057797.1:122474272-122587372 GCF_018294505.1 Triticum aestivum
GTAAGATGTACCACAACAGTTTCAGATTCATAACCATGAAAAGGATCAGATTCAACGAAAGTAATTATATCAGGATCAACAGAGAATTCATAATCCTTATCAGTAACAAAGATAGGTGAAGTAGCAAAAGCAGGGTCAGGTTTCATTCTAGCATTTAGAGATTGCTTACTCCATTTAGCTAATAACCTTTTGAATTCATTTCTATTTTTGCAAGCTAGAATAGCTAAAGAAGCTTCTTGATCAAAAACATAACCCTTAGGAATAACAAGTGATTCTTCATCATCACTTTCATCAGTATCATCAGATTCAATATTTTCAATTTCTCTAGCCCTATCAAGTTGTTCATCAAGAAAATCACTGAGTGGCATAGTAGTATCAGACATAGAGGTATGTAGTTTCATCATAAGTATCATGCATAGCAGAAGTGGCATCATCAATAACATGCGACATATCAGAACGAATAGCAGAAGCAGGTGTAGGTGTCGCAAGCTTACTCAAAACAGAAGGTGAATCAAGTGCAGAGCTAGATGGCAGTTCCTTACCTCCCCTCGTAGTTGAGGGATAGATCTTGGTTTTTGGATCTCTCAAGTTCTTCATAATGATAAGCAGATATATATCCCAAGTGACTCAAAGAATAGAGCTATGCTCCCCGGCAACGGCGCCAGAAAATAGTCTTGATAACCCACAAGTATAGGGGATCACAACAGTTTTCGAGGGTAAAGTATTCAACCCAAATTTATTGATTCGACACAAGGGGAGCCAAAGAATACTCTCAAGTATTAGCAGCTGAGTTGTCAATTCAACCACACCTGGAAACTTAATATCCGCAGCAAAGTATTTAGTAGAAAAGTAATATGATAGTAGTGGTAACGGTAACAAAAGGTAACGGTAGCAAAAGTAATGTTTTTGGTATTTTGTAGTGATGACAGCAATAACAACGGGAAAGTAAATAAGAGAAGAACAATATATGGAAAGCTCGTAGGCAATGGATCGGTGATGGAGAATTATGCCAGATGTGGTTCATCATGTAACAGTCATAACCTAGGGCTCCAGTTCATTGATGTAATGTAGGCATGTATTCCGAATAAGTCATACGTGCTTATGGAAAAGAACTTGCATAACATCTTTTGTCCTACCCTCCCGTGGCAGCGGGGTCCTTACGGAAACTAAGGGATATTAAGGCCTCCTTTTAATAGAGAACCAGAACAAAGCATTAACAAATAGTGAATACATGAACTCCTCAAACTACTGTCATCACCGGTAAGTATCCCGATTATTGTCACTTCGTGGTTAACAGATCATAACACATAATAGGTGACTATAGACTTGCAAGATAGGATCAAGAACACTCATATATTGATGAAAACATAATAGGTTTATATCTGAAATCATGGCACTCGGGATCTAGTGACAAGCATTAAGCATAGCAAAGTCATAGCAACATCAATCTCAGAACATAGTGGACACTAGGGATCAAACCCTAACAAAACTAACTCAATTACATGATAGATCCCATCCAACCCATCACCGTCCAGCAAGCCTACGATGGAATTACTCACGCACGGCAGTGAGCATCATGAAATTGGTGATGGAGGATGGTTGATGATGACGATGGCGATGGATTCCCCTCTCCGGAGCCCCGAACGGACTCCAGATCAGCCCTCCCGAGAGGTTTTAGGGCTTGGCGGCGGCTCCGTATCGTAAAACGCGATGATTTCTTCTCTCTGATTTTTTTCTCCCCGAAACACAATATATGGAGTTGGAGTTGGAGTCGGAGAGGCAATAGAGGGCCCACGAGGTAGGGGGGCGCGCCCTAGGGGGGCAGGCACGCCCCCCACCCTCGTGGACAGGTGGTGGGCCCCCTGGCCTTCATCTTTTGCAGGTATTTTTCATATTTTCTGAAAAGTTGCTCTGTGAAGTTTCAGGTCATTCCGAGAACATTTGTTCCTGCACATAAATAACACCATGGTAATTCTGCTGAAAACAACGTTAGCCCGGGTTAGTTCCATTCAAATCATGCAAGTTAGAGTCCAAAACAAGGGCAAAAGTGTTTGGAAAAGTAGATACGTTGGAGACGTATCATTAATCGAGCGTGGTGGGTAAGTTGGTGCACCCCTGCAGGGAAGAAAACATCTATTGATAGACTGTCCTACGGTAACAGACACTTGGAGTTGTATCCCGTTCGATACAACTAGAACTGGATACTTGAGATGAGACTTGGATATGAGGTGATAAATGGATAGTATGGCTCTGGGATTGTTTTCTCGCAGGGAGTCGAGAAAGGATCTCTGGCCGAGGTTGATAACACTTCTACTACTTTACTTTATGCTACTCTACTCCCTCCTGTTGCTGCAAGATGGTGGTTTCCAGAAGATGCTAGTCTTCGATAGGCTAGGCTTTCCCCTTCTCTTCTGGCATTCTGCAGTCCAGTCCACAGATACAACCCTTTTCATTGATACCGATGCATATGTAGTCTAGATCCTTGCTTCGAGTACTTTGGATGAGTACTCATGGTTGCTTTGCTCCCCCTTTTCCCCCTTTCTTCTTCTTTCCGGTTGATGCAACCAGATGTGGGAGCCCAGGAGCCAGATTCCACCGCCGATGCCTACTACTACGTGGAGACCGCTAACGACCAGGAGTAGTTAGGAGGCTCCCAGGCACGAGGCCTTGCCTTTTCGGTCGTAGATGCTTTTGTGCTAGCCTTCTTAAGGCATCCTTGTCTAACTTATGTCTGTACTCAGATATTGTTGCTTCCGCTGACTCTTGTGTATTCGAGCTTATGTATTCGAGCCCTCGAGGCCCCTGGCTTGTAATATAAAGCTTGTATTATTTTAATTTGTGTCTAGAGTTGTGTTGTGATATCTTCCCGTGAGTCCTTGATCTTGATCGTACACATTTGCGTGTATGATTAGTGTACGATTGAATCGAGGGCGTCACAAATTGGAAATTGGCTTCGATTTTGGACAAGTGGGAAATTAGCTTAGTGATCATAATGACATGACCACCGTTAGAGGGAGATCACTGTAGCATGATTCTCGGGGTGTTACACCAAGCCCAACAAACGGGCGACACTTGGTATACCCGGCCACGGTGCCTAGTCTGTCCTAAGCCCACCTGTACCGAGTGCCACTTGGTAGACTACTAACACTACCTACAAACACCAGAAACTAGTTGCAACTCCTGGACAGAGATCAGGTTGATTAATAAGTCGAGAGAGCTTGTAGTGCCCGGAGCCTAATGTGTGGTAGTAATTGTTCATGGATCACAAACACAGAACTCGGTTCCTGAGGACAGTTTCAATGAGACAACCCACCATGTACTCCTACATGGCCTCTCACCGCTACCTTTACCAAATCATGTTCACACACTTAGCTCTCAACAATAGGACATGTTCACAACTTTCCAATTCATCCCCGATGAATCAGACCTGACACAACTCTAAGAAATAGCAGGCATGACAAACAAGCATGAATGAGTAGCCACATCAGGGCTCAAACAACTCCTACTCATGCTAGTGGGTTTCATCTATTTACTGTGGCAATGACAGCTCATGCAGAGGAATGGGGTTCAACTACCATAGCATGTAACAGTTGAAACGTTGTTGTCCTAATGCAGTAAAAAAAGAGCAGGAGCGTGAGAGTGGGATTGCATCAGAATGAACAAGGGGGTTTTGCTTGCCTGGCACTTCTGAACATAGTATAGCTCTTCATCAATGTCGACGATCATAACGTCGGAACAACGTCCACTCAGAGGGAATAACACTGGCAAACAAGAGGGAATACAATCAATGCAATGCAACAATATGATGCATGATCATGGCATGGCAAGAATGTTATGATTTGCACTAATGCATCTAGCAACAATTTAAATGAAGTCCATATGAACCAAGGGTTCATATGCAAACTCCATATTTAGCATTTAAAATGCCATTGTCATGTTTTTACTTATACATGGGTACAAGTTGGTTGAACATGCATGAAAATAGCATAAATGGATAGATTGCATTTTTCTGATAATTTTTCATATATAAATTATTCCATTTGGAGCTATGGTTGAATTTCTATGATTTTTAGAAGTTTTCGGAATTTTCGGAAAATAAATAAATCATTTAGATTTATTTAAATTCCAGAAAAGCTTTACTGCATCAGCATTGCGCAAGGCTGATGACAGCAGGTCAACTGGGCCGGCAAGGTCAAACCTGACCTGCGGAACCCATTGGTCATTGGCTCAGGGCTGGTTTGGGTGGATGACAGGTGGGACCGGCCAACGGCCACGTCAGCACGGTCAACTCTGACGTGTGGGTCCCATTGGGTTATAACTAATCTAAGCAGAAATAAAACTGGGGTTAATTCGGGCGTGGGGCCCATGCGTCAGTGGCCCAGGGGTTGGTTAGTGGGGGGATTAGGCCCTACTGGTCGATTACGCCGGCGTTTAGCCGACGGCAACCAACCAGAGCGGCGGCGGCTCGCCGGAGTGGCGCTAGGGGCAGCAGTTCGGCGTGCTGAGGGCACCAGGAGGGTGCCCGTGCTCCCGCGCATCCAGGCGAGGCAGCAGCAAGTCATGAGGTGGTCAGTAGCGGCAGCAGCGGCGAGTGAGGCGGCGGCCGGAGTTCGGGCTTGGTCGTGCGCGAGGCTACAGTGCATGGAGGGGCTAGGTGAAGTGCCCTACATGCTCCTGGGAACTCCAGGAGTTCAACGACGTGCTCAGACAAGACCGAACCAAGCCATGGCCGCGATGACGACATGGCCGGCGGCAGCGAGCTCCGGTTGCGATGGGACGACGGCTACAGCATGAGTTTGAGTAGGGGACAGGGAGAATAAGGAGCGGGGCTCATGGGGAGGTGGATGGTGCAGACGGCAGAGTCGGGGAAGCGATGGTTGTCGCGAATGGACGGTGGTGATCCACGGCGGCTGAGGGCGAAGACGACGATGGTGGTGATGAAGCAGGGCCTCCGGGCGTCGCGTAGCTCGGTGGAGAGGGCGAGGAAGACGCGACGGAGCTTTTGGACCCAGCGGCGGGGCGAGGGGTGGCCGGTGGCCACGGGTACGGAGGTCGGCGTCGGCGAGCTCATGTTCATGCGGGAGAGAGGGGAAAGTGGGTGAGAGTGAGAGGGTTGTGCACGGGGCGTGCGTGGCGTCGTCCGGGAGGTCCAGAGGGAGGCGGCAAGCAGGAAGTGGCCGGGGCGCGTGCTTGCGTGCGGTGGCCACGCGCCTCTCATCCTCCTGGCGGGAGGTTGAGGGTGACTGGCACTGCGCTGTGGGCTGGGCCGCACAGTAGCAGGCCGGCCAGCTGGACAGGTAAGCGCCAGGTAAAACTCTCAGTTTTTATATGTGTTTTCTAATTGTGCAGTTTGTTTTAATTTGGTTTTCAAACCAAATCACTTTAAGAATTCTGAAAATAATTATGGGCACTAATTGAATTATTACATAGGCCCTCAACTAATTCCAGAATTATTGAAGCCATGAAATTTATATATAGCATTTATTTGCTCCAACTCAAATAAGTAATGAGTTAATTCAAAGTCCAAATATGTCCTGCAAAAATATGAACCATTTTTGATAGATGCTTCCACCTTGATCCAGAAATGATGAACATTTTTAAAGGTCATTTTGAAAACATTGAAAAAGATTTTAGTTAAACCTATTTGGATTCATTTGGTGCTAGGGTTTGAACATCCCCAATTCAAATTCTATTGAATTAACACATGATGCATGAATGCTCATAGATGCACCTAACTACAAGCAATTCTAGGGCTGTGACACACAACAGATACGAATGAAAGCTGCTTATTGTTGAGGTTCAGCTTGGAACTTTTGACAAATACAAGGGGTCCCAATATTCCTGAAGATAACTCGATGTGCTTTTTCATGGTGCTTCAGTTAGAAATAGTCAGTTTTGAAATAATGCATATATCCTTGGCAAGCATTGTTTATCTTACACAGTACTGCTTCATACAAGGATGAGATCACTCACACACTACCGCAGATAGTAATTCCTACTAGTATCTTGAGCAGTAGCTAGGCCTGAGGCTGCAGAGGCGCCTCAGCCTGGTCCAACCGGGAGCAAAGCACACAGAGCAGCCCGACAGCCAACGCCGCAGCGAGAGCCCCGGCGGCACATGTCGTCCCGTCGGCGGCGAGCTCGCACGTGCCACCCCGAGGCGAGGCGAGGTCGGAGGTGAGCTCGTAGTACGCCACTACACAGTAGAGAAACGCGAGCAGCCACTCGCACACGACCAGGATAACCAGGTAACACATGTCACCCGGCTGCGGCTGCTCCTCCTCCTCATGATTCAGCCAGGTCGACTCGACCTGCAGCAGGAACGCGCCGATGAAGAACGTGAGGAATATAAGCCCGCTCCACCTGAAAAAATCGATCAATTTGTCATGCGACGTCACAAGTGGAACATCAATCAAAGGATTAAATATCATAAAACTATTATTTTACAGGTTAGGGTTTCAAAAAACTATCGAATTTATTTTTTCGCTGATAACTAGGGTCGTCTGTTTCAAAAAACCCAAATAACTGTGTGCTTTGCAATTGATTGCGATTATGACAGGTCGGACCCACATCTAAACGATTCGTCGGTTTGACCGTTTGTTTCACCGTTAATTGAGATGCAGGCCCACATGTCAGTATCCCTTCTCATGTGCTAAAAAAAATTGTTATCCTCTTGGACTCCCTTCTCCTCCTCTCTCCCCACACCGAAGACAACGACCATGGTCGCTGGCCTCCTGCTGGCCCATGCCGCCGCCCGGTGTTACGTCCGGCTACCTCTCCTTCCACGCCCGTCGAGGCTTGCCTCCGCGCCGAGGCCGACCAAGCCGCCACCACCTCCAGTCGGCACCTCCTGGACCAAGCACGCCGAGCTGCTCGGCTGCTCCACCCACCTCGAGCAGGCGTGACGAAGAAGGAAGAGTGAGAAGCCGCTCGACGAGGAGCACACCGCGGCTGCGGGTGTGGCTCGCCGGCCGGAGGAGGCGGCGGCCTGCACACAAGCCCCCATGGCGCGCGTGGCGACCGCGGGCGGAGCCCCATGGCACGCGGCGACGACCACGGGCGGAACCCCATGGCGGCGGCGCGCGGTGGCGACCACCCATGGCGACGTGCAGCAGTGACCACGGGCGGAGCCCCATGGAGGCGCAACGGCGACTACGGGCAGAGCCCTTTGGAGGCAGCGGCGACAGTCCAAGGACCCGATTGCATTTTTGAAAATGAGTCCTGGGACCCGATTGCTTTTTTGAAATATTTATAGGGGCTAATTCGTAAAAAAAAATATGGATGAGGCGCTGACATGTAGCCCCCACAAGTCAGTTAACAGTCAAACAAACGGTCAACCAAACGGTGTGTTTAGTGACGGGCCCGACCTGTCATAAACATGTTTAATTTTTTAACAAAGAGGATTTGGGGTTTTTTGAAATATCCAAGCCCTGATTTGATAGTTATCAGCGAAAAAAATAAATCCAGTAATTTTTTGAAACCCTAACTCATAAAGTAGTAGTTTTATACTATTTACTTCAAGCAAAGATATAAAAACACAATAAAGCATGTACGCACCCACATATGAAGTTGAGGATGAGCGACGTGAAGACAAGGACGACTCTACCGGCGATGCAGAAGACGATAAACCACGAAGTTGCAGCCATCTGCATGAACGAACCTGGAAGCGAGACGGCGGAGGCGACACCCAGCTGCACCCACCCTCCGTCTTCTTGGCTGAAATTCTTGGCCAACACCCCACTTAGAGCATCTCCAGCTGTTTGGCCCCCCAAGGCACCCCCGACGCTTTTTCGGCCCTTTCCCCGGCGCGAATTTGGCGCTGGGGGCGTTCTCGGCCCAGCCACGCCCCCAGCCCCAGCCCCAAAGACGCCCTGTTTTTATGAATCTGCAGTTCCTGCTACAAAAAACGCCATAGTTCGGCGACCACTCGCCACAGCTCGGCGATCATCTCACATAGTTCGACGTAGAAAATAAAAACGGGAGGCGAGAGTGCATCAAATGACGGCTGCGTCTATGTCCTCGGCGGCGCCGTCCTATGTTTCTGCATCGGCGTCGGCTTCGGCGTGTCCATACCTTTCCCTCGACGCTCTCGCCGCTCTCTGGCCGAGCAGGGACCTCCTCAACGATCTCGTGCCATTTGTTGCACGCCGCCTTGATGATCGCCCAGTGATTCGCCAGGGCCTTCGCGCCGCGTATCATGTGGATGCCGGCGAATTGCGGGTCGACCAACTTCCGCTCGTCAAACTCCGACTTGATGCGCTCCCAGTACATGTCGGCGCTCTGGTTCGTGCCGGTGATCGCGTCGAGGCAGACGACCTTCCACGCTTCGGTGAGGCATTCGTCCTCTTTGGCCGTCCACTTGACGCGTGGCTCGCCGGTCCTGGGTCCACGCTTCCTCTTCGTCCCCTTCCTCGCCGCCGCAGGCGCCTGCTCCTCCTCCTCTCCCTCCTCGACGTCCTCCTCCTCCTCGACGGTGAAGTCATGCTCGGCGCCCACATCGGCGGCGTCGTAGAGCTCCTCGGCGAATCCAGGGGAAGCGGCGGCCACAGCCGAGCCGCTCGTGATGATGTCATCCATGTCGGCGTCCGTCGACTCCTCGCCGCCGTGTTGCGACGATGATGCCTGCGAGTAGAGCAGGGCACCACGACGCAAATTCGTCGTTGTCGGCGTCGGGGAGGCGGCGTAGTCCGGCGGAGAGTAGTTGTACGGGGGGTACTAGACGCCGGCGAACGCGGGAGACGGCGTGCGCTGCCCGTGCGAGAAGGCGGTGTTGGGGTTGAACCCACCGTGGACGTCACCGTCGCCATAGCCAGGGGACGACGCGCACCCCCACGGCTGGGGCAGAGGCGTAAAGCTGGCTGGCGACCCGACGCTCGGCTGGCTCCAGGCGACCTGATGATGGCTGGGAGGAGGCATCATCCGGGCGCTAGCCGCCACCGCCACGGCACGCTCTTGCTACTTCTTGGACCTGTTTCGCCGGTCGGTGGTGGCGGCCGCCCGCCGTACGATGTCCGCCTTCCACTCGGCGTTCGACATCCCAGGCGGCTTTGACGGCGGCGCCCTCGGCTTCCTCTACTTCGGCGGCGGGGCATCAGCATCCGCGGCAACGGTGGGCCTGGTGGCAGTGTATTTCTTCGGCGGCATGGTGGCGCGCAGTGAGAGGAATGGCGGGAGAAAGGGGGGATGGAGGGAAGTGGGGGAGGAAACGGCGGGAAAAGGAAGACACTCGCCGACAAGCAGGAGACACGCGCCTTTTCGCTTCGTCCGGCGTCCCCAGGCGCCCCCCAATGCGCCAGGTTCGCCCTGGGTCTGCCGGCGCCAGTTTCGGCCTAATCCGGCAGAAAAATGAGTCCTGGGGGCGCGGCTGGGCCGATTTTTCGGTGCCGGCGCCGAAAAAGTGGCCTGGGGGGCTGTTGGGGGCACGGGTGGAGATGCTCTTATACTTACACACCCCGTGCTCAAGCTTGAAGTAATTCCTTTCTTGACGACCCCTTTGCCCAGCTTGATCAGGTACGGTAGTACTGGCAACATGCTAGGGTAATTGGGACACTGATATCTAGTGGAACGTAGGACGAATCTAGCTATCACTCACACTTGTTCACACACTGTAAGAGAAATTCCAATGGGAAGACCCAAACGGCGGTGTTTTTGTCCGTTTGGATTGGCCGCCAGCCCGCCGTCCGCCCTCTTTTAGATTTGGGTCGGCAGTGCGCCCAACGGGCCAACCCATTTCATGACCGCGCGCGCTTTAGATCATGCCAGCGGTCATGCCGTCACCCTGGTTTTGGCGCTCCAGCGTGCGGGAAAGGTTCACGCGCGCGGGGAAAAAGCGGCTCCAGCACGTGCTGGTTTTGGCACTCTAGCGCGCGGGAAAGGTTCACGCGCGCGCCGCGGCCGGCGCTCCTTCCATACTTTGTCCGCCGCCCACTCGTCTCGCCCTCTCTCACTAGCCTCGCCGCCTCTGCGCCACCATGTCGATGCGTCATCTGGGCAATTCGGATTTTCGCGGAGTTCGCGAGCGCCGCTCTGGCGCCTTCTCCCCGAGATCTGGTTTGGCGAGAAACGTCTCATCCTCGGCACCTTCGACACCGTAGAGTAGGCGACCCGCGCGCATGACACGCCGGCGTGGCTCTCCCGAGGCCTCGCCGGGATATGAATTTTCCCGACGTGTCGAGCCAGCGGGTGTAGGATCTCGTGCCTCTCCCATGGCTTTTCACTGACGAGGATCGTCGTGTCCACCGGAGGCGCCAGCGTCGCCTCGCCGTCGTCGAGATGGACGTGGAAGCCATGGTGGTGTGGCGCGAATGCTTCTCGCGGGACATCGTCGACGAGCGCCAGTTCTACAAGTAAAGGAGGACGGAGAGGGACGCGAGAAGGACGGAGCGAGCCGCCTATCGGGAGGACAAGTGTGCGCGGAAGCGGGCTGCTCAATTGAAACTGGAGCTACGAGAAACGTCGGGTTGGGACTTCCAAGGCGAGCAGCATGCTGACGCCTACATTCAGACGTCGGAGGAGGACAATACCGAGTCGGAGTCGAAAATCGACGAGTAGTTGGTCTTTTCTTTTATCTATGTACGCTAGAACTATCTACGTATCCTTTTTTTATCAAAAAAATGGCCGACGACGTCGGCGACGAAGCAGGCGTGCGAGGGTGTGCTGTTTGATGTGGAGAGGCCAATGAGCCACCAACTAGCAGGGCCGGGGAGGAAAGAGGGCGAGCGCGCGCACGCCCGTCTTGTATCCGCGCCGACGCAAATCCGGCTCAAAAATGGGCTGGGAATGGATCGACATGCAGACGAAAGCGGACACACGCCCGTTTGGGTTGGCGCGTTGGGCCGGCTTTTTTGTCTGCACCGACGCAAATGAACGACAGCGGACGAAATGAGTTGCCCCATTGAAGTTGCTCTAATTGGTAGAGTTGTGTCGAATATAGTGTACATGGTAAGTTACAGTTGGACTTGTAGTAGTATTGTGTTTACATAGGATATGGAGTCGTGTCCTAATAGGACACTTGTATTCTAGGCCTCTCATATATAGTGGGAGTAGACACACGATGTAACCTATGCCAACATAATAGCACATGCGCGCAAGGGGGAGCCGACAGCGTGTGCCGGCGCCCGGGTGGCCGATGTGCGGTATTGTGACGGTGTCATGGGGAGGAGCGCCCATAGTCAGGCCCTGGGAATGTAGCCATATCGGTGAACCTCGTTAACAAATCTCGGTGTGTGATCGTGTAATTGCTTGGTCCTCAGATGATCGATGGTATGTCTCGGATTTAATTCTAACAAGTGGTATCAGAGCAAGGTTCGAAGAGACCGTGGTTTCGTTGATTTAGAGGATGGATCATCGTCGAGTTCGGCACAAAGACGATGTTCGGAAGATTATTCCTTGAGATCGTTGGGTGCACTGTTGACGAGATCGGGTAGAAGCAATCGGGAATCGAGCGGTTTGCGGCAGCGTACAAGAAGCAGTGTGAATTGAGGGAAGGAGCTCACGCCGAGATGGAAAGATTGTCGGCGAGTCGCGTCGGCGGATCGTGGCGAGCAGCTCTCGTTCGCGTGCCCGTAGCGGACATAGCCGAGTTCAGTCCAGGCAAGAGCCCTTTTTGCACAGGTCGTGGCTGCGTGCGCTAAGACCACGGAGAAGTGCTACTGGTCTGGATGTGTAGTTGTGCGTGTTGTGCAAGACCACGTGAGAATTGTTTGAGGGAAAAAAGGAGACCGGGTCTCTAATGACACAGAGAGAGGCAGATCAATCGGCAAAAGAAATCTATCAAGGGATATGCATCCATCGGAATTAGCAAGGCCATTGGCAAAGCAATTGCTAGCATCAGAGGTTGAAGCCAAGGAGACAAGTTCACGTGAATCAATGACTAGTAGTACATGGATCAATCAGGTTCTGTATGCGTACGCCAGTACTTGTGCATCGCGCGGGAAGCTTGGTTACTTTTTCACAGAATCAGCCATATAAAGAACTATGGCGCCAACGGGTATCAGGTTTGAGGTGGAGAACTTCGACGGGACTGAAAATCTTGGGTTATGGCAGACATGGGTGAAATTTTTTGTCGGCACAACATGGATGCTTGAAGGCGTTGTGGGAAGTCATGTCAGCTAAGATGGAATTATCATGTGATGAATGGAAATTCTTGGAAGACGATTTGGGAGACTTGAGTGTGTCGTGCGGCCGGGCAAGTTCGGCTGGATCGGACTAGACAGTCTGACGGGATCGACGCAAGTCGATTGGAACAAAAGACGGAGGTGGGATCGGCGACGACAACATAGGAGCGTGATGCTGATGGTGACCGATTTCTGGGTGTGGAAACACGCGGCACGAGCCTGAGTGCTTGTGTGGCTTCGACAAGACTATGGCGCGGGGTTGATTCAGGATGGTGCACACGAAGCTTGAAGTCAACGAGACGCAGGGTGGACTGATCATCAACCATGGAGTCATGTTGAAGGTGGAGCTGGATTGAGGGGCCATGGTGTAAGGATGCAGAGAATCAAAGTGTATTCAGCAGGAAAAAAAAGCGAGAGGCACATAGTTCAGACTGGAGCCCAATGGTCTAATGGAAGCGTGAAACTCGTCATCGGTCGATGATGATCAGTGGTACTCTGCAGTGGGGGTTGAGTGGTGTGGGTTCATGACCCTTGAGACTCGACCGGGACAGCGGAGGCTCAACACGCTAATAGCGGCGAGGCGTGCGGCACACACGGGGCATGGAGACGGGCCAGGGCTCTAGCGGTCATACATGTGGTGAGACAACTGCGAATTTGACTCGGGATGATTACAAGCAATGGTGAAATTCCTTCAAGTTTCAGACAGACGGTCAAGAAAGGAGCGGTGATGTTGAGTTCAGGTAACTCTTATGTGTGACACCCAATATGTGAGTTGTTTACTTTCACGCAGGCCAGTGATCAATGTGTAATGGCGTTGGACTGATACTCTGGAAGTTGAGAGCGCAAACTAGAGTAATGTGGAACTTGATTTTGCTCGAGTGTTGACTGTACTCAAGAAAAGAAGGGACTACAAATTGTAGGTGGAGTCATATGGAGTCTTTGAAGTAGCAGCGGTACTCATGGGATAAGCTCAAGTCCAATGTACATGGAAATTTGACGCATGGATAAATCCAGGGTGGTGGAGTATATTCGTCAAGGTGAAGTTTGTTAGAGTTGTGTCGAATATAATTTACAAGGTAGGTTACAGTTGGACTTATAGTAGTATTGTGTTCAGATAGGATATTGAGTCGTGTCCTAATAAGACACTTGTATTTTAGGCCTCTCATATATAGTGGGGGTAGATACACGATGTAATCTATGCCAACATAATAGCACAGACGTGCAAGGGGGAGCCGACAGCGTGTGCCGGCGCCCGGGTGGCCGGTGTGCGGTATTGTGACGGTGTCATGAGAAGGAGCGCCCATAGTCAGGCCCTGAGAATGTAGCCATATCGGTGAACCTCGTTAACAAATCTTGATGTTGTGCTCGTGTAATTGCTTGGTTCTCAGATGATCGATGGTATGTCTTAAATTTAATTCTAACACTAATTGTATGAACATATGCAATTTCCTGTACTGCGAAGCAAAGCCGTGGAGGTAGATTCGCCGATCTTTACCTTTGTGCAAATACGGAAAGACGTGACCAGCGTTCCATGTGAGCGAAAAAGAGAAGTTCGTGTACCATGCACCTTTCACTTGATTTTCCGCGCATTTGACCGCTAATTAGACGATTGTTGCATCTTTCTCCTCGGCAAAGCGAGGATCTACCTCTTGACATGTACACCAAGAAATTATGATGCTTTTTTAGAAGGCAGACACAAAAAACATCTGACTTTAAATTCATAAGCCCTAGTAAATGGTCGAATAAAGTTGGTTGCGTGCATTGCAATGATGCTGAGGCCGGAGGGGTATCCTTTATTTCACAATGCAGACGATAAAGACACAAATACCCTCTGTGATGTGACGGGTCGGGCTGTGCACCCTTGCAACATGTCTAGAATGTGATCAACAAAGTGAGGATCCTAATTAAACCCCAAACCTTTTCGTTCCTTACATATTGAAAATGTTTTAGATAGATTTTTCCAAATCAACAACTTCAATCGCATTTACATAAATGTTTCAGTTGCTTTGTAAAACTATTCCACAGTTTCAAACACACTACACATTCATTTCAGATTTGTAATGAACATGCTTGAATTCAAAGGCAAGTGTTAACCAGAAATGTCATGCATTCCATATTCATTGGAAAAGATTTTATCAGGAAGAAAACATAAAAGCACAAGGGAAACCAAAAGTGAACCCCCTATCCTAAACATCCTAGCGAGCACCTAAACATTTGAACCATGAAGCCCATGGACACTCACAGGAAGAAAATGTGCATACACCAATGACCAGATCGAGAAAATGTGGCCACGACCCACGAGTTGAATATGCACAGCACACGTGCAAATCATCTCGACATCACAAAATCATCATTGATCTTACACCGAGAAAACTAAAGCACCGGCGTCAGCGGAGCTATGGAAATAGCTTGAAGATGAATGAGAGCTTGCCATTCGAGCGCATCGTGATGGCAGGGACAAGCGTTCCAGGGTACCATGTGAGCTAGTCGTGGAGGAACTCCCCATCGGGGAGGACAACAAAGGGCGGTGACGTGTGTGATGTCGGATCCATGTCTGGGCCGCTGCCTCTCTGTGTTGGCGCTGATCATGCCACCTTCTTGTGACGCACCAACGTTAGGCCCGCCTACATCCTCATCTTCAAGTGCACCGCACCGCCATCTTCGTGCGCGACCAAGTCAGCGCTGCCAAAATTTCGTATTGGGTGGCTGAGAGGTGGGGTCCATGGTGTTGTGTATTTCATTTCCTCCAAGTGCTATTTGTCAATATCTAAGCAGGACACGTCTAGACGAGGCGAGTAACGGTGGATGTTTTACCGGCAGGTAATGTAGACAAACTTTACTGATGGAGGACAAGTGAATCAAGTCTAGGCTTTGCTAACATGCAATATCGGTGTAATGAACGCAGAGACTTGATTTGGCTACACATGGGCAACTGGAGCCCTTTCATTTCTAGGCGATGTAATTAAGCTGCGGCACATGCATGAGCCAAGCAGCAAACCAGACAGGGACTCTGCTGGACTCTGGAGCATACATTCCCATCCCACTGACGACTGGCAAGTGGCGACATACACGAGGCATTTAATTTGCAGCAACATGACGAGCTAAACCTAATAAACACATAGCGTGTACAGTACTACCGAGTACCAACACGTGCACTGACTCATGAGCAAACACCCACCCAACAATGACTCTGCGTTAAACCTAAGTAGACAGATTAAAACTCTAACAGAGCGGCCTTCTTCTTCTTGATGTTGTTCAGTGCATCCTGCGGCCTCAGTTGAAGGTGACAAGAAATCTGATCAAGGTGTCCGCCATGTTCCCCAGGTTCGCCACGGCCACGAGTAGCAGGGTTACCCAGAGCGGCATGCGGTAGTCCAACCAGCCCAGACCAGCGTCACCAGCCACCTCGTCGCCCCCATCCAGTAGCCGTCGCACATGGCTCGCCACCAGCACGGCGTCGACGACGTACACGGCAAGTGGGGGCTCCTCGGACGCCGTCTTGGTCACCCTGGCAGCGCCCTCCCATGACGGCGGCGACGGCCACATCTCCACCGTGTCCCCGTCATCGCGGAGGGTGATGGCGATGCCTTTGTTGGTGGCCGCGTCGACGGCCAGCGTGCTCACCGCCACCCAGTCGAACGCCTGGAAATGCTTCCTGCCGTAGCCAGGGGCGGCGCTAGGGGTATTCTTGTGTCTTCATGTGAATACCCATGATTTTTACAAAACAGAGTTGATTTTGGCAAAAGAGTGACAATTTTTAAAAAACATCAATGATTTTAGCAAAATGAATACACATAAATACCCGGTTGCAAATTCCTGGAGCCGCCACTGGCCGTAGCATGCCGCCGTGGCGTGGTACAGCAGCACGGCGAGCCGGTCGTCGGCGCCGAGGCTTCGGAACGTCGGCTCGAACTCAGCGAGGGCCTTGTCCTCGGGGCAGAACACCGTGAGGCCGCCGCCGCCCGTGACGCGCTCCCGGAAGACCGCGCCCGCGTTCCCCGTCTCGGCGACGAGGCGGGCCAAGCGCCCGCAGGCGCCGTCCGCGGAGATGACGTCCATGAACGCCAGCTCCTCCGGCGCGACGGACGCGTTCCCAAGGCCAGAGTAGACGACGCCTCGGAACTCGAGTCGGGGCAGCCCGGCGTCGTCGGCGCCGGCAGCGGCAACGCCTCCAGATACGACGAGCAGAAGAAGGAGCAGAAGCTGAGGGCCCATCACGCGCGACACGAGCTAGCTAAGAGAGCGCGTTCCCCGTCTCGGCGACGAGGCGGGCGAAGCGCCCGCAGGCGCCGTCCGCGGAGATGACGTCCATGAACGCCAGCTCCTCCGGCGCGACGGACGCGTTCCCAAGGCCAGAGTAGACGACGCCTCGGAACTCGAGTCGGGGCAGCCCGGCGTCGTCGGCGCCGGCAGCGGCAACGCCTCCAGATACGACGAGCAGAAGAAGGAGCAGAAGCTGAGGGCCCATCACGCGCGACACGAGCTAGCTAAGAGAGCGTGAGAGAGAGAGAGAGAGAGAGAGAGAAGTTGGTGAGTGGCTGCTGGCAAGCTGGTGGTAGTAGCAGTTCAGTGAGAGAGAGAGAGGAGTGGCTACTGGCAAGTGGGTGAGTATTTATACACGGTGACCCTGACGGAGGTTATCAGGTAGGGGAACTGCGAGGTTGTTGGTTTTATAGCGCTAGATCGATTCACCAGAAGCTGTGCACACACAGTGCAAAGCTGGCTAGACAAGCACACAGGCAAGCTGCTGGCTTGGTTAGCAGTAGCACACGCGCCTAGCCTCCTCACGTAGGCGTACATACGTGTACGCGAACTTTGCTTCTGGCTCGGTTTGCACTAGCGCCAACAGGATCGATTTGATCTTCGACGGAACGTCTCCGGCGAGAGCTCACGTAAACTTTGCGAACGAAAGACTGGATGGATAGCTACAGGCTCGTCTCAAGCCTGGTAGTACTTTGTATTGCTTTTTCCGTTGTGTGTTACAAAGCAGCCTTGCCGGTGCTTATATACACGTCCATGTAGGGATTAGATACTTGACTCGGACTAGTAATCCTACTAGAACTCAGCTTACTTTTCTAATCCTACACGGACACCTATTACACGGTCGTGTTTAACTTTTACATTCACCTCCCTAAACATGACGTGCCCTTTTCTTCGACCTGGATCCCAAATATGACTACTCGTAGGCCTTACACTTGCTTTTGCCATTTCTCAAAGCATTTTAAGAATCTCTATGCTGAACAATATTATAGAGAGAAGGAAATTTGATAGCTAGAGGCATCTCCCCTAACCATGTATCATCCCAGAATCTCGTGGAAGTACCTGTACCAATAATGAATTTTGCCCTATGGAAAAATACTGATCTAACTCTCATCAGTCCTTTACAAAATGGTGAGTTGGTCAGTCCGACCGTCACCTGAGACAAGGTTTTAGAATTAAGGTATTTATTACGCAGAATTTAGGCCCAAGTGGCATTGGTCTCTAAGATAGCTTGTACAACCATTTGCTGAGAAGACATCTATTCTTCATCTTTAAATTTTCAATTCCAAGCCCACCTTAGTCTTTTGGCCTATAGATAATATCCCATTTAGCAAGTCTGTACTTCCTCTTTAACTCATCACTCTGCCAGAAAAAACGACATCGATAAAAGTCCAATCTTTTCCGAACCCCAACCGGGACTTCGAAGAAGGACAAAAGAAACATTGGCATACTTGTGAGCACCGAATTAATGAGAATTAGTCGGCCTCCATATAACATTAGTTTGCCCTTCCAGCAACTAAGCTTCTTTTCAAATTGATCCTCAATACACTTCCATTCGTTGTTGGAAAGCTTGCGATGGTGAATCGGTATGCCTAGATATGTAAATGGCATCGAGCCCAATTCACATCCAAATAGCTGTTTGTAAGCTTCTTGTTCATCTTTAGCTCTCCCAAAGCAGCACAATTCACTCTTATGGAAGTTAATCTTTAGTCCCGACAACTGCTCGAAAAGGCATAGCAGAAGCTTCATGTTTCTTACTTTCGCCAGATCATGCTCCATAAAGATGATAGTATCATCAGCATATTGTAGGATGGAAACTCCTCCGTCCACTAAATGCGAAACGAGCCCACCTACCTAGCCATTATCTTTAGCTCTCCCTATTAGTATCGTCAACATGTCCACTACAATGTTGAACAAAATAGGTGACATCGGGTCTCCTGTCTCAGACACTTATGTGTCTAGAAATAATGACCTATGTCACCATTTACTTTGATTCTGACACTGCCTTTTTGCATAAAGGACTCTACCTGCTTTCTCCAGGACTGATCAAATCCTTTCATCCGCAAGGCTTGCTGATGAAATGGCCATTTAACTTTATCGTACGCTTTCTCAAAATCCACCTTAAAAACTACTCCATCTAGTTTTTTCGTGTGGATCTCATGGAGCATTTCATGAAGGACGACGACCCCTTCTAGGATGTTTCTATCCGGCATGAAGGATGTTTGAGATGGCTGTACCACACTATGTGCAATCTGTGTTAGCCTATTCGTCCCCACCTTGGTAAAGATTTTAAAACTGACATTGAGAAGACATATCGGTCGGAACTGCTCAATCCGCACCGCATCTGTTTTCTTAGAGAGGAGAGTAATCGTTCCGAAATTCAAGTGAAATAACTGCAAATGCCCAGAGAACAAATCATGGAACATTGGAAGCAAATCACCCTTAATAATATGTCAACATCTTTTATAAAACTCAGCCGGAAATCCATCTTGTCCAGGAGCTTTATTATTCTTCATCTGTGAAATTGCGTCAAACACCTCTTTCTCCGAAAACTGGGCGGTTAAGATTTCGTTCTCATCCATCGCAAGTTGAGGTATATCGTCAACCCTCGACTCGTCTAAGGATACAAAACTATCTTCAAGAGCCCCAAACAACTATTTGTAGTAATTGGTGATGTACAATTTGAGGTTATCCTGACCCACAATCGTCCCCTCATCTTCCTCTAGCTGAAAGATTTTCTTTTTCCTATTTTGTCAAAAAGGGGGTGATCCCCGGCCTGTGCATCAGAACGATGTATACAACCATAATTATTAATAAGCAAAAGGTTCAACACAAGTCTTCATGTCTCGAACAAAGAACGAAAAAGGCTCACAAAGAGCTAAAAAGAAATAGAAAAGCCACAACCGGCTAGCATAAAAAGATAGGATCACTAATTGTCTATCCTATTACATGACCGCCGTCCAAACCGGTTGAAAATAGCCCGTGGTATCATCTCTCATACGTCTCCAACGTATCTATAATTTATGAAGTATCCATGCTATTATATTATCAGTTTCGGATGTTTATGGGCTTTATTATACACATTTATATTATTTTTGGGACTAACCTATTAACCGGAGGCCCAGCCCAAATTGTTGTTTTCTTGCCTATTTCAGTGTTTTGGAGAAAAGGAATATCAAACGGAGTCCAAACGGAATGAAACCTTTGGGAGAGTTATTTTTGGAACGGAAGCAATCCAGGAGACCTGGAGTAGACGTCAGGGAAGCTTCGAGGAAGCCACGAGGCAGGGAGGCGCGCCCCCACCCTCGTGGCTCCCCTGACCGACTTCTTTTGCCTATATATGTCCATATACCCTAAAACATCGGGGAGCATAATAGATCGGGAGTTCCACCGCCAGGAGCCTCCGTAGCCACCGAAAACCAATCTAGACCCATTCCGGCACCCTGCCAGAGGGGGGAATCCCTCTTCGGTGGCCATCTTCATCATCCCGGCGCTCTCCATGACGAGGAGGGAGTAGTTCACCCTCGGTGCTAAGGGTATGTACCAGTAGCTATGTGTTTGATCTCCCTCTCTCTCTCTCTCTCATGTTCTTGAGTCGCACGATCTTGATGTATCGCGAGCTTTGCTATTATATTTGGATCTTATGATGTTTCTCCCCCTCTACTCTCTTGTGATGAATTGAGTTTTCCCTTTGAAGTTATCTTTTCGGATTGAGTCTTTAAGGATTTGAGAACACTTGATGTATGTCTTGCATGTGCTTATCTATGGTGACAATGGGATATCACGTGATCCACTTGATGTATGTTTTGGTGATCAACTTGCGAGTTGCGTGACCTCGTGAACTTATGCATAGGGGTTGGCACACGTTTTCGTCTTGACTCTCCGGTAGAAACTTTGGGGAACTCTTTAAAGTTCTTTGTGTTGGTTGAATAGATGAATCTGAGATTGTGTGATGCATATCGTATAATCATACCCACGGATAGTTGAGGTGACATTGGAGTATCTAGGTGACATTAGGGTTTTGGTTGATTTGTGTCTTAAGGTGTTATTCTAGTACAAACTCTTAAATAGATCGATCAAAAAGAATAACTTTGAGGAGGTTTCATACCCTACCATAATCTCTTCGTTTGTTCTCCGCTATTAGTGACTTTGGAGTGACTCTTTCTTGCATGTTGAGGGATAGTTATATGATCCAATTATGTAATTATTGAAGGAAATATGCCCTAGAGGCAATAATAAAGTTATTATTTATTTCCTTGTATCATGATAAATGTTTATTATTCATGCTAGATTAACCGGAAACATAATACATGTGTGAATACATAGACAAACAAAGTTTCACTAGTATGGCTCTACTTGACTAGCTCGTTGATCAAAGATGGTTATGCTTCCTAGCCATAGACATGAGTTGTCATTTGATTAACGGGGTCACATCATTAGGAGAATGATGTGATTGACTTGACCCATTCCGTTAGCTTAGCACTTGATCGTTTAGTATGTTGCTATTGCTTTCTTCATGACTTATACATGTTCCTATGACTATGAGATTATGCAACTCCCGTTTACCGAAGGAACATTTTGTGTGCTACCAAACGTCACAACGTAACTGGGTGATTATAAAGGTGCTCTACAGGTGTCATCGAAGGTACTTGTTGAGTTGGCGTATTTCGAGATTAAGATTTGTCACTCCGATTGTCGGAGAGGTATCTCTAGGCCCTCTCGGTAATGCACATCACTATAAGCCTTGCAAGTAATGTAACTAATGAGTTAGTTGTAGGATGATGCATTATGGAACGAGTAAAGAGACTTGCCGGTAACGAGATTGAATTAGGTATTGAGATACCGACGATCGAATCTCGGGCAAGTAACATACCAATGACAAAGGGAACAACGTATGTTGTTATGCGGTTTGACCGAAAAAGATCTTCGTAGAATATGTAGGAGCCAATATCAGCATCCAGGTTTTGGTATTGTTTATTGACCGGAGACGTGTCTCGGTCATGTCTACATAGTTCTCAAACCCGTAGGGTCTGCACGCTTAAAGTTCAGTGACGATCGATATTATGAGTTTATGTGATTTGATGTATCGAAGGTAGTTCGGAGTCCCAGATGAGATCGGGGACATGACGAGGAGTCTCAAAATGGTCGAGACATAAAGATCGATATATTGGAAGGCTATATTCGGACATCGGAAAGATTCCGAGTGATTCGGGTATTTTTTGGAGTACCGGGGAGTTACGGGAATTCGTCCGGGGAGTCAATGGGCCTTAATGGGCCTTAGTGGGAAGGAGAGGCAGCAGCCAGGAGGTGGCGCGCGCCCCTCCCAAGCCCAGTCCGAATTGGACAAGGGGTTCGGGGCGCGGCCCTCCTCTCCCTTCCTTCTCCCCTTCCCCTCCTTTCCCCGTTCTCCTAGTTGGACTAGGAAAGAAGGAAACCTACTCCTACTAGGAGTAGGAATCCTACTCCCTTGGAGCGCCCCTCCTAGGGCCGGCCTCCTCCTCCCTCCCTCCTTTATATACGGGGGCAGGGCGCACCCCAAGACACACAAGTTGATCTGTTGATCTATTCCAGCCGTGTGCGGTGCCCCCTCCACCATATTCCATCTCGGTTATATCGTAGTGGTGCTTAGGCGAAGCCCTGCGTTGGTAGCATCATCATCACCATCACCACGCTGTCATGCTGATGAAACTCTCATGTGAAGCTTTGCTGGATCGGAGCTCGCGGGACGTCATCGAGTTGAACGTGTGCAGAACTCGGAGGTGTCGTGCATTCGGTACTTGGATCGGTCGGATTGTGAAGACATACGACTACATCAACCGCGTTGTGCTAACGCTTCCGCATTCGGTCTACGAGGGTACGTGGACACACTCTCCCCTCTCATTGCTATGCATCACCATGATCCTGTGTGTGCGCAGGATTTTTTTGAAATTACTATGTTCCCCAACAGTGGCATCCGAGCCTGGTTTTATGCGTAGATGTTATATGCACATGTAGAACACAAGTGAGTTGTGGGCGATACAAGTCATACTGCTTACCAGCATGTCACACTTTGGTTCGGCGGTATTGTTGGATGAAGCGGCCCGGACTGACAATACGCGTACGCTTACGCGAGACTAGTTCTACCGACGTGCTTTGCACATAGGTGGCTGGCGGGTGTCAGTTTCTCCAACTTTAGTTGAACCGAGTATGGCTACGCCCGGTCCTTGAGAAGGTTAAAACAGCACTAACTTGACAAACTATCGTTGTGGTTTTGATGCGTAGGTAAGAACGGTGCTTGCTCAGCCCGTAGCAGCCACGTAAAACTTGCAACAACAAAGTAGAGGACGTCTAGCTTGTTTTTGCAGGGCATGTTGTGATGTGATATGGTCAAGACGTGATGAAATATAAATTGCTGTATGAGATGATCATGTTTTGTTAAAGTTATCGACTACTGGCAGGATCCTTATGGTTGTCTCTTTATTTGCATAAGATGCAAGTGTTATGTAATTGCTTTACTTTATCGCTATGCGATAGCAATAGTTGCAAAAGCAATAGCTGGTGAGATGACCATGTGACGACACGTTGATAAAAGATCAAGATGATAGAGATCATAGTGTCATGCCGATAATAATGGAGATCATGACAATACTTTGGAGATGGAGATCAAAAGCACAAGACGATGATGGCCATATCATGTCACATATTATGATTGCATGTGATGTTTATCTTTTATACATCTTATTTTGCTTAGTTCAGCGGTAGCATTATAAGATGATCTCTCACTAAAATTCAAGATAAAAGTGTTCTCCCCGAGTATGCACTATTGCCAAATTTCGTCGTGCCGAGACACCACGTGATGGTCGGGTGTGATAAGCTCTACGTTCATCTACAACGGGTGCAAGCCAGTTTTGCACATGCAGAATACTCGGGTTAAACTTGACGAGCCTAGCATATGCAGATATGGCCTCGGAACACTGAGACCGAAAGGTCGAGCGTGAATCATATAGTAGATATGATCAACATAGTGATGTTCACCATTGAAAACTACTCCATCTCACGTGATGATCGAACATGGTTTAGTTGATTTGGATCATGTGATCACTTAGATGATTAGAGGGATGTCTATCTAAGTGGAAGTTCTTAAGTAATATGATTAATTGAACTTTAATTTATCATGAACTTAGTCCTGGTAGTATTAGCATATCTATGTTGTAGATCAAAAGCTCATGTTTAGCTCCCCTGTTTTATTTTTGATATGTTCCTAAAGAAAAATAAGTTGAAAGATGTTAGTAGCAAAGATGCGGACTAGCTCCGCGATCTGAGGATTATCCTCATTACTACACAGAAGTATTATGTCCTTGATGCACCGCTAGGTGACATAACTATTGCAGGAGCAGATGCAGACGTTTTGAACTTTTTTGACAAAAGCTCGGTATGATAACTACTTGATAGTTTAGTGCACCATACTTTACGGCTTAGAACCGGGACTTCAAAAATGTTTTGAACGCCACGGAGCATATAAGATGTTCCAAGAGTTGAAATTGGTATTTCATACTCATGCCCGTGTCAAGAGGTATGAGACCTCTGACATTACTTTGCCTACAAGATGGAGGAGAATAGCTCAACCAGTAAGCATGTGCTTAGATTGTCTGAGTACTACAATCACCTGGATCAAGTGCAAGTTAATCTTCCAGATAAGATAGTGATTGACAAAGTTCTCTAGTCACTATCACCAAGTTGCTAGAACTTTGTGATGAACTATAATATGCAAGTGATAATGGAAACGATTCCCAAGCTCTTCGTGATGCTGAAATCAACGAAGGTAGAAATCAAGAAAAGCATCAAGTGTTGATGGTTAAAAAGACCACTAGTTTCAAGAAAAGGGCAAAGGGAAGAAGGGGAACTTCAAGAAGAACGGCAAACAAGTTGCTGCTCAAGTGAAGAATCCCAAGTCTGGACCTAAGCCTGAGACTAAGTGCTTTTACTGCAAAGGGACTAGTCACTGGAAGCGGAGCTGCCCCAAGTATTTGGCGGATAAGAAGGATGGCAAGGTGAACAAAGGTATATTGGATATACATGTTATTGATGTGTACTTTACTAGTGTTTATAGCAACCCCTCGGTATTTGATACTAGTTCAGTTGCTAAGAGTAGTAACTTGAAACGGGAGTTACAGAATGAACATAGACTAGTTAAGGGTGAAGTAACGATGTGTGTTGGAAGTAGTTCCAAGAATGATATGATCATCATCGCACACTCCCTATACTTTCGGGATTAGTGTTGAACCTAAATAAGTGTTATTTGGTGTTTGCATTGAGCATGAATATGATCTGATCATGTTTATTGCAATACAATTATTCATTTAAGTTAGAGAATATATAATTGTTATTCTGTTTACATGAATAAAACCTTCTATGGTTATACACCCAATGAAAATGGTTTCTTGAATCTCGATCATAGTGATACACATATTCATAATATTGAAGCCAAAAGATGCAAAGTTAATAATGATAGTGCAACTTATTTGTGGCACTGCCGTTTAGGTCATATTGGTGTAAAGCGCATGAAGAAAATCCATACTGATGGGCTTTGGGAATCACTTGATTATGAACCAGTTGATGCTTGCGAACCATGCCTCATGGGCAAAGATGACTAAGACTCCATTCTCCAGATCAATGGAGCGAGGAACTGACTTATTGGATATAATACATACTGATGTATGAGGTCCGATGAGTGTTGAGGCTCGCGGGGTTATCGTTATTTTATGACCTTCACAGATGATTTGAGTAGATATGGGTATATCTACTTGAAGAAACATAAGTCTGAAACATTTGAAAAGTTCAAGGAATTTCAGAGTGAAGTGGGAAATCATCGTAACAAGAAAATAAATTTTCTACGATCTGATCACAGAGGTGGATATTTGAGTTACGAGTTTGGTCTTCAGTTAAACACAATGTGGAATAGTTTCACAGAACACCACAGCGTAATGGTGTGTCCGAACGTCATAACCGTACTTTATTTGATATAGTGCAATCTATGGTGTCTCTTATCGATTTACCACTATCGTTTTGGGGTTATACATTAAAGACAGCTGCATTCACATTAAAAAGGGCACCCTCTAAATCCATTGAGACAACACCGTATGAACTGTGGTTTAGCAAGAAACCTAAGCTGTCATTTCTTAAAGTTTGGGGTTGCGATACTTATGTGAAAAGGTTTCATCTTGATAAGCTCAAACCCAAGTCAGAGAAGTGTGTCTTCATAGGATACCCAAAAAGTAACTGCTGGGTACACCTTCTATCACAGATCCGAAGGCAAGATATTTGTTGCTGAGAATGGATCCTTTCTAGAGGAGTTTCTCTCGAAATAAGTGAATGGGAGGAAAGTAGAACTTGATGAGGTAACTGTACCTGCTCCCTTATTGGAAAGTTGTTCATCATAGAAATCGGTTTGTGTGACTCCTACACCAATTAGTGAGGAAGCTAATGATGATGATCATGTAACTTCAGATCAAGTTACTACCAAACCTCGTAGGTCAACCAGAGTGAGATCCACACAAGAGTGGTACGGTAATCCTGTTCTGGAGGTCATGTTAATTGACCATGACGAACCTACGAACTATGAGGAAGCGATGATGAGCCCAGATTCCGCGAAATGGCTTGAGGCCATGAAATCTGAGATGGGATCCATGTATGAGAACAAAGTGTGAACTTTGGTTGACTTGCCCGATGATCAGCAAGCCATAGAAAATAAATGGATCTTCAAGAGGAAGACGGACGCTGATAGTAGTGTTACTATCTACAAAGCTAGACTTGTCGAAACAGGTTTTGACAAAGTTCAAGGTGTTGACTACGATGAGATTTTCTCACTTGTAGCGATGCTTAAGTCTATCTGAATCATGTTAGCAAATTGCCACATTTTATGAAATCTGGCAAATGGATGTCAAAACTACATTCCTTAATGGATTTCTTAAAGAAGAGTTGTATATGATGCAACCAGAAGGTTTTGTCGATCCTAAAGGTGCTGACAAAATGTGCAAGCTCCAGCAATCCATCTATGGATTGGTGCAAGCATCTCAGAGTTAGAATACACGCTTTGATGAGTTGATCAAAGCATATAGTTTTATACAGACTTGTGGTGAAGCCTGTATTTACAAGAAAGTGAGTGGGAGCACTACAACATTTCTGATAAATATATGTGAATGACATATTGTTGATCGGAAATAATATAGAGTTTTCTGGAAAGCATAAAGGAATATTTGAAAGGAGTTTTTTCAAATAAAGACCTCGGTGAAGCTACTTACATATTGAGCATCAAGATCTATAGAGATAGATCAAGACGCTTGATAAGTTTTTTCAATGAGTACATACCTTGACAAGATTTTGAAGTAGTTCAAAATGGAACAGTCAAAGAAAGAGTTCTTACCTGTGTTACAAGGTGTGAAATTGAGTAAGACTCAAAGCCCGACCACGACAGAAGATAGAAAGAGAATGAAAGTCATTCCCTATGCCTCAGCCATAGTTTCTATAAAGTATGTCATACTATGTACCAGATTTATTGTATACCCTACACTAAGTTTAGCAAGGGAGTACAATAGTGATCTAGGAGTAGATCACTGGACAACGGTCAAAATTATCCTTAGTGGAATAAGGATGTGTTTCTCGATTATGGAGGTGACAAAAGGTTCATCGTAAAGGGTTACGTCGATGCAAATTTTGACACTGATCCAGATGACTCTAAGTCTCAATCTGGATACATTTTGAAAGTGGAGCAATTAGCTAGAGTAGCTCCGTGCAGAGCATTGTTGACATAGAAATTTGCAAAATACATACAGATCTGAATGTGGCAGACCCGTAGACTAAACTTCTCTCACAAGTAAAACATGATCACACCTTACTACTCTTTGGGTATTAATCACATAGAGATGTGAACTAGATTATTGACTCTAGTAAACCCTTTGGGTGTTGGTCACATGACGATGTGAACTATGGGTGTTAATCACATGGTGATGTGAAATATTGGTGTTAAATCACATGGCGATGTGAACTAGATTATTGACTCTAGTGCAAGTGGGAGGCTGAAGGAAATATGCCCTAGAGGCAATAACAAAGTTATTGTTTATTTCATTATATCATGATAAATGTTTATTATTCATGCTAGAATTGTATTAACCAGAAACATAATACATGTGTGAATACATAGACAAACAAAGTGTCACTAGTATGCATCTACTTGACTAGCTCGTTGATCAAAGATGGTTATGTTTCCTAGCCATAGACATGAGTTGTCATTTGATTAACGGGATCCCATCATTAGGAGAATGATGTGATTGACTTGACCCTTTCCGTTAGCTTAGCACTTGATCGTTTAGTATGTTGCTATTGTTTTCTTCATGACTTATACATGTTCCTATGGCTATGAGATTATGAAACTCCCATTTACTGGAGGAACACTTTGTGTGCTACCAAACGTCACAACATAACTGAGTGATTATAAAGGTTCTCTAAAGGTGTCACCAAAGATACTTGTTGAGTTGGCGTATTTCGAGATTAGGATTTGTCACTCCGATTGCCGGAGAAGTATCTCTGGGCCCTCTCGGTAATGCACATCACTATAAGCCTTGCAAGCAATGTAACTAATGAGTTAGTTGCGGGATGATGCATTATGAAACGAGTAAAGAGACTTGTCGGTAAAGAGATTAAACTAGGTATTGAGATATCGACGATCGAATCTTGGGCAAGTAACATACCAATGACAAAGGGAACAACGCATGTTGTTATGCGGTTTGACCGATAAAGATCTTCGTAGAATATGTAGGAGCCAATATGAGCATCTAGGTGCCGCTATTGGTTACTGACCGGAGACGTGTCTCGGTCATGTCTACATAGTTCTCGAACCCGTAGGGTCCACACGCTTAAAGTTCGGTGACGATCGATATTATGAGTTTATGTGATTTGATGTACCGAAGGTAGTTCGAAGTCCCAGATGAGATTGGGGGCATGACGAGGAGTCTCGAAATGGTCGAGACGTAAAGATCGATATATTGGAAGGCTATATTCGGACATCGGAAAGATTCCGAGTGATTCGGGTATTTTTCGGAGTATCGGGGAGTTACGGGAATTCATCCGGGGAGTCAATGGGCCTTAATGGGCCTTAGTGGGAAGGAGAGGCAGCAGCCAGGAGGTGGCGCGCACCCCTCCCAAGCCCAGTCTGAATTGGACAAGGGGTTTGGGGCGCGGCCCCCCTCTCCCTTCCTTCTCCCCTTCCCCTCCTTTCCCCCTTCTCCTAGTTGGACTAGGAAAGAAGGAAACCTACTCCTACTAGGAGTAGGAATCCTACTCCCTTGGCATGCCCCTCCTAAGGCCGGCCTCCTCCTCCCTCCCTCCTTTATATACGGGGGCAGGGGGCACCCCAAGACACACAAGTTGATATGTTGATCTATTCCAGCCGTGTGCGGTGCCCCCCTCCACCATATTCCACCTCGGTTATATCGTAGCGGTGCTTAGGTGAAGCCCTGCGTCGGTAGCATCATCATCACTGTCACCATGCCGTCGTGCTGACGAAACTCTCCTGTGAAGCTTTGCTGGATCGGAGCTCGCGGGACGTCATTGAGTTGAACGTGTGCATAACTTGGAGGTGCCGTGCGTTCGGTACTTGGATCGATCGGATCGTGAAGACGTACGACTACATCAACCGCGTTGTGCTAACGCTTCCGCATTCGGTCTACGAGGGTATGTGGACACACTCTCCCCTCTTGTTTCTATGCATCACCATGATCCTATGTGTGCGTAGGAATTTTTTGGAAATTACTACGTTCCCCAACAATTATTCTTGAGAGAACTTGCACTAGTGAAAGTATGAACCCTAGGCCTTGTTTCCTAGCATTGCAATACCGTTTACGCTCACTTTTACCATTATTTACCTTGTTGTTTTTATATTTTCAGATTACAAATACTCATACCTATCATCCATATTGCACTTGTATCACCATCTCTTCGCCGAACTAGTGCACCTATACAATTTCTTGAGGGAAATTTGCTACTATCCTACAAACCTCTGCACTTGGAGGCCCAACAACGTCTACAAGAAGAAGATTGTGTATTAGACATCAAGCTCTTTTCTGGCGCCGTTGTCGGGGAGGTTAGCGCTTGAAGGTATATCTTTAGATCTTGCAATCGAATCTTTCTGTTTCTTGTTTTATCACTAGTTTAGCTATAAAAGAAAACTACAAAAAATGGAATTGAGTTTGCCTCATACACTTCATCTTTTTAATATCTTTCGTGAGAATGATGGAAAGGAAAATTGTGCTCAAGTGCTAGAAGAAGAAGTCTCTAAAATGTTTGGCTCTAAATCTTTGAATGATGAGCATGATTGCAATGTTGTTAGTATGAACTCCTTGAATATCCATAGTACTAATGATGATTGCACTAGTCATAATGAAAATGTCTCTTATAAGCATGTCAATTTTTGTGGAGTGCATAGAGTTTGCAAGTACACACCAAATAGGGAAGATAGATTTTGCAAGAGGCATAAGTATTTGGAAACTAAATGGTTGCAAGAAAGGCTAGATGTTTGTGCTGAAAATTTAAAATTTCTTCACCATACTTGTGAACTTTGCAATGAACATGGTCATTTAAATCTCAAATGCAAATTGTTTCATGATCGTATCATGTCCAAAAATTGTGATGACTTGATTTCCCTTGCACATCATAATGAACTTAGTTTGATTTTGGGTTATGAAGAAATGAAATGTATAACTAAGCATATTCCAGAATATAACTTTGAGAAATTCCTCGATATTGATCTAGAGGAAATTCTTATGTATTGTGCGGTGCATTGCATTGAAAATTCTTATATTGCCCATTACATAAAGAAAATAAAAGAAATAGAGGATGAAGAGAATACTAATGAAAGGGAAGAGGCTTCCCAATATCTTCCTATTATTTCTTATGATGAATCAGGTAACGAGGAGGAGCCTTCTATTCAACCAATCTCGTCAATAAGGAACTCCGAAAATAGGATTAAACCCACACATATGTGAAGAAGAAAAATAAAATATGGAGAAGCAAAGGTAAAAATGTATCCCTCCCAAATGATGTTTCTCCTATTACTCATTGTGATGATGATAATTGTTATACTATTGGTGCTATCCATACTATTAATGATGAGAGTGATTATGCTTATGATATGAAAAGGCCCAAGCTTGGGGATGCTATGTTTGATGAGAATGACATGTTTGAGAATGTATTTGCTGCAATTAATGTTAGTCCCAAGCTTGGGGATGCTATGTTTAATGAAGATGATATTTTTAGTCTCCCAAGTTTTGATGAGCAAATTTATTATGATGATAGCATGCCTCCTATTTATGATGGTTATATTGATGAAAGTGGGTTTGGAAAAGTGCCGACTTTAGGAAGTAATGATCCCACTATTTTGGAGGATGTTCGGTCTTATTTTGACAATTATGAAAGTGGATTTGGAGAGGTCATGACTTTATTTAGTAATGATTCCACTATATTGGAAGAGGTTTCAATTGATTATGATGAGAACAAAGTTGCTACTTATGATGATTATTGTGATGATACGTATGCTATAAAAAGTAGTGATGATTATATTAAAACTTGTCATGATTATGATTACCCTTTTTCTAAACATTACTCTTTTAATGTGGAAACAATTTATAGTATTCGGGTTTCTTATGATACTCCCACTATTCTGAACGAGAAGAATTTTGCTTATGTGGAGAGTAATAAAATTTCTATGCTTATAGATCATGAAAAGAATGCTTTAGGTGCTGGTTATATTGTTGAATTGATTCATGATGCTACTGAAAATTACTATGAGGGAGGAACATATGCTTGTAGGAATTGCTACAATATCAAGTTTCCTCTCTATGTGCTTAAAGTTTTGAAGTTATGCTTGTTTTGCCCTCCTATGCTAGTTGATTATGGTTCCCACAAGTTGTTTGCTCAGAAAATCCCTTTGCATAGGAAGTAGGTTAGACTTAAATGTGCTAGTCATATTATTCATGATGCTCTCTTTATGTTTCAATTCTTATCTTTTATGTGAGCATCATTGAAATCATCATGCCTAGCTAGGGGCGTTAAACGATAGCGCTTGTTGGGAGGTGATACGTCTCCAACGTATCTGTAATTTTTGATTGCTCCATGCTATATTATCTACTGTTTTGGACATTATTGGGCTTTATTATCCACTTTTATATTATTTTTGGGACTAACCTATTAATCGGAGGCCCAGCCCAGAATTGCTGTTTTTTTGCCTATTTTAGGGTTTCGAAGAAAAGGAATATCAAACGGAGTCCAAACAGAATGAAACCTTCGGGAACGTGATTTTCTCGCTGAACATGATCCAGGAGAGTTGGACCCTACGTCAAGAAACAAAGGAGGAGGCCACGAGGTAGGGGGCACGCCTACCCCCTCCCCCCCAGGCGCGCCCTCCACCCTCGTGGGCCCCCTGTTGCTCCACCGACATACTCCTTCCTCCTATACATACCTACGTACCCCCAAACGATCAGATACGGAGCCAAAACCCTAATTCCACTGCCGCAACTTTCTGTATCCACGAGATCCCATCTTGGGGCCTGTTCCGGAGCTCCGCCCGAGGGGGCATCCATCACGGAGGGCTTCTACATCAACACCATATCCCCTCTGATGAAGTGTGAGTAGTTCACCTCAGACCTACGGGTCCATAGTTATTAGCTAGATGGCTTCTTCTCTCTTTTTGGATCTCAATACAATGTTCTCCCCCTCTCTTGTGGAGATCTATTCGATGTAATCTTATTTTTGCGGTGTGTTTGTTGAGACTAATGAATTGTGGGTTTATGATCAAGTCATTCTATGAAAAATATTTGAATCTTCTCTGAATTCTTTTATGTATGATTGGTTATCTTTGCAAGTCTCTTTGAATTATTAGTTTGGTTTGGCCTTCTAGGTTGATCTTTCTTGCAATGGGAGAAGTGCTTAGCTTTGGTTTCAATCTTGCGGTGTCCTTTCCCAGTGACAGTAGGGGCAGCAAGGCACGTATTGTATTGTTGCCATCGAGGATAACAAGATGGGGTTTTCATCATATTGCATGAGTTTATCCCTCTACATCATGTCATCTGCTTAAGGTGTTACTCTGTTTTCATGAACTTAATACTCTAGATGCATGCTGGATAGCGGTCGATGAGTGGAGTAATAGTAGTAGATGCAGGCAGGAGTCGGTCTACTTGTCTCGGATGTGATGCCTATATACATGATCATACCTAGATATTCTCATAACTATGCTCAATTCTGTCAATTGCTCAACAGTAATTCGTTCACCCACCGTAAAATACTTATGCTCTTGAGAGAAGCCACTAGTGAAACCTATGGCCCCCGGGTCTATCTTCATCATATTAATCTTCCAATACTTAGTTATTTCCTTTGATTTTTACTTTGCTTTTATTTCACATTGCATCTTTATCACAAAAATACCAAAAATATTATCTTATCATATCTATCAGATCTCACTCTCGTAAGTGGTCGCGTAGGGATTGACAACCCCTTATCGCGTTGGTTGTGAGGATTTATTTGTTTTGTGCAGGTACGAGGGACTCGCGCGTAGCCTCCTACTGGATTGATACCTTGGTTCTCAAAACTGAAGGAAATAGTTACGCTACTTTGCTGCATCATCCCTTCCTCTTCGGGGAAAACCAACGCAGTGCTCAAGAGGTAGCAAGAAGGATTTCTGGCGCCGTTGCTAGGGAGTCTACGCAAAAGTCAATATACCAAGTACCCATCACAATCCTTATCTCCCGCATTACATTATTTGCCATTTGCCTCTCATTTTCCTCTCCCCCACTTCACCCTTGCCGTTTTATTCGCCCTCTCTCTCTATCCTTCCTCTCTTTCTCTATTTGCCTCTTTTTGCCCACTTGCTTTTTGTTTGCTTGTGTGTTGGATTGCTTGCTTGTCACGATGGCTCAAGATAACACTAAATTGTGTGACTTTACCAATACCAACAAGAATGATTTTATTAGCACTCCGATTGCTCCTCTTACCGATGCTGAATCTTGTGAAATTAATGCCGCTTTGTTGAATCTTGTCATGAAAGATCCGTTTTCCGGCCTTCCTAGTGAAGATGCCGCTACCCATCTAAATAGCTTTGTTGATTTGTGTGATATACAAAAGAAGAAATATGTGGATAACGATATTGCTAAATTGAAGCTATTTCCTTTTTCGCTTAGAGATCGTGCTAAAGCTTGGTCTTCGTCTCTGCCTAAAAATAGTATTGATTCATGGAATAAGTGCAAAGATGCATTTATCTCTAAGTATTTTCCTCCCGCTAAAATCATCTCCCTTAGAAACGATATTATGAATTTTAAGCAACTTGATCATGAACATGTTGCACAAGCTTGGGAGAGGATGAAATTAATGATACGTCATTTCCTTACTCATGGTTTGAATTTGTGGATGACTATACACATTTTTTATGCCGGATTGAATTTTGCTTCTAGAAATCTTTTAGATTCGGCCATAGGAGGCACTTTGATGTAAATCACTTTAGGAGAATCTACTAAAATCCTAGATAATATTATGGTTAATTATTCTCAATGGCATACTGAAAGATCTACTAATAAAAAGGTGCATGCAATAGAAGAAACTAATGTTTTGAGTGGAAAGATGGATGAACTTATGAAATTATTTGCTGGTAAAAGTGTTTCTTCTAATCCTAATGATATGCCCTTGTCTACTTTTATTGAGAATAATAATGAATCTATGGATGTGAATTTTGTTGGTAGGAACAATTTTGGTAACAACGCGTATAGAGGAAATTTCAATCCTAGGCCTTGTCCTAGTAATCCCTCTAATAGTTATGGTAATTCCTACAATAATTCTTATGGAAATTATAATAAAATGCCCTCTGATTTTGAATCTAATATTAAAGAATTTATTACTTCGCAAAAGAATTTCAATGCTTTGATTGAAGAAAAATTGCTTAAGATTGATGAGTTGGCTAGGAATGTTGATAGAATTTCTCTTGATGTTGATTCTTTGAAACTTAGATCTATTCCACCTAATCATGATATCAATGAGTCTCTCAAATCCATGATAATTTCCATTGATGAGTGCAAAGAAAGAACCGCTAGGATGCGTGCTAAGAAAGATGCCTTTATAAGAGCGTGTTCTTCTAGTTCCTATGAAATAAAGATGAAGATCTAAAAGTTATTGATGTGTCCCCTATTAAATCTTTGTTTTGCAATATGAATCTTAATAATGATGGGACTGAATATGATCCACCTTTACCTAGAAGGCGTTCCAAGAATTCAGAGTTTTTGGATCTTGATGCTAAATTTGATAAAAGTGGGATCGAAGAAATTAAAACCCTAGATGTTGCTAAACCCACTATCTTGGATTTCAAGGAATTTAATTATAAAAATTGCTCTTTGATTTATTGTATTTCCTTGTTTCAATCCGTGCTAAATTCTCCTCACGCTTATAGTCAAAATAAAGCGTTCACTAAACATATCGCTGATGCCTTGATGCAATCCTATGAAGAAAAACTTGAGTTGGAAGTTTCTATCCCTAGAAAAATCCATGATGAGTGGGAACCAACTATTAAAATTAAGATTAAAGATCATGAGTTCTATGCTTTATGTGATTTGGGTGCTAGTGTTTCCACGATTCCAAAGACTTTGTGTGATCTGTTAGGTTTCCGTGATTTTGATGATTGCTCTCTAAAATTGCACCTTGCGGATTCCACTATTAAGAAACCTATGGGAAGAATTAATGATGTTCTTATTGTTTCAAATAGGAATTATGTACCCGTAGATTTTATTGTTCTTGACATAGATTGCAATCCTTCATGTCCTATTATTCTTGGTAGACCTTTCCTTAGAACAATTGGTGCAATTATTGATATGAAGGAAGGAAATATTAGATTCCACTTTTCGTTAAGGAAAGGCATGGAACACTTTCCTAGAAAGAAAATTAAATTACCTTATGAATCTATTATGAGAGCCACTTATGGATTGCCTACCAAAGATGGCAATACCTAGATCTATCCTTGCTTTTTATGACTAGCTAGGGGCGTTAAACGATAGCGCTTGTTGGGAGGCAACCCAATTTTGTTTTTATTCCTTGATTTTTGCTCCTGTTTAGTAAATAAATAATTTATCTAGCCTCTGTTTAGGTTGTGTTTTTTGTGTTTAATTAGTGTTTGTGCCAAGTAGAACCGTTGGGAAGACTTGGGGAAAGTCTTGATATCTTGCTGTAAAAAACAGAAACTTTAGCGCTCATGAAAACTGCTGCCATTTTTATTTTGGAAAGTGCTATTTAGTTAATTATTTTTGCAGATGATTAATATATAAATTCCTCATGTCCAGAAATTTATTTTAGAATTTTTGGGGTTCCAGATCTTGCGCTAGCTACAGATTACTACAGACTGTTCTCTTTTTGACATATTCTGTTTTTCGTGTGTTGTTTGCTTATTTTAATGAATCTATGGCTAGTAAAATAGTTTATAAACCATAGAGAAGTTGGAATACAGTAGGTTTAACACCAATATAAATAAATAATGAGTTCATTACAGTACCTTGAAGTGGTCTTTTGTTTTCTTTCGCTAACGGAGCTCATGAGATTTTCTACTTTAAGTTTTGTGTTGTGAAGTTTTCAAGTTTTGGGTAAAGATTTGATGGATTATGGAACAAGGAGTGGCAAGAGCCTAAGATTGGGGATGCCCATGGTACCCCAAAGATAATCTAAGGACACCCAAAAGCCAAAGATTGGGGATGCCCCGGAAGGCATCCCCTCTTTTCGTCTACTTCTATCGGTAACTTTACTTGGAGCTATATTTTTATTCACCACTGATATGTGTTTTGCTTGGAGCGTCTTGTATGATTTGAGTCTTTGCCTTTTAGTTACCACAATAATACTTGCTATACACACCTTTTGAGAGAGCCATACATGATTTGGAATTTTTTTAGAATACTCTATGTGCTTCACTTATATCTTTTTGAGTAATATAGTTTTGCTCTAGTACTTCACTTATATCTTTTAGAGCACGGTGGTGGATTTGTTTTATAGAAACTATTGATCTCTCATGCTTCACTTAGATTATTTTGAGAGTCTTAAATAGCATGATAATTTGCTTAAATAATCCTAATATGCTAGGTGTTCAAGATTAGTAAAAAATTTCTTATGAGTGTTTTGAATACTAAGAGAAGTTTGATGCTTGATGATTGTTTTGAGATATGGAGGTAATAATATCAAAGTCGTGCTAGTTGAGTAGTTGTGAATTTGAGAAATGCTTGTGTTGAAGTTTGCAAGTCCCGTAGCATGCACGTATGGTAAACGTTATGTAACAAATTTGAAACATGAGGTGTTATTTGATTGTCCTCCTTATGAGTGGCGGTCGAGGGCGAGCGATGGTCTTTTCCTACCAATCTATCCCCCTAGGAGCATGCGCGTAGTGCTTTGTTTTTGATGACTTGTACATTTTTGCAATAAGTATGTGAGTTCTTTATGACTAATGTTGAGTCCATGGATTATACGCACTCTCACCCTTCCATCATTGCTAGCTTCTTCGGTACCGTGCATTGCCCTTTCTCACATTGAGAGTTGGTGCAAACTTCGCCGGTGCATCCAAACCCCGTGATATGATACGCTCTTTCACACATAAACCTCCTTATATCTTCCTCAAAACAGCCACCGTACCTACCTATTATGGCATTTCCATAGCCATTCCGAGATATATTGCCATGCAACTTTCCACCATTCCGTTTATCATGACACATTCATCATTGTCATATTGCTTAGCATGATCATGTAGTTGACATAGTATTAGTGGCAAAGCCACCATTCATAATTCTTTCATACATGTCACTCTTGGTTCATTGCATATAGAGTCATATCTTGTTCTAAGTATCGAGTTGTAATTCTTGAGTTGTAACTAAATAGAAGTGTGATGACCATCATTCATAGAGCATTGTCCTAATAAAAAAAGAGAAAGGCCAAATAAAAAAAGGGACAATGCTACTTTCCTTTGCCACACTTGTGCTTCAAAGTAGCACCATAATCTTCATGATAGAGAGTCTTTTGTTTTGTCACTTTCATATACTAGTGGGAATTTTTCATTATAGAACTTGGCTTGTATATTCCAACAATGGGCCTCCTCAAGTGCCCTAGGTCTTCATGAGCAAGGAAGTTGGATGCACACCCACTTAGTTTATTTTGTTGAGCTTTCATACATTTATAGCTCTAGTGCATCCGTTGCATGGCAATCCCTACTCCTTGCATTAACATCAATCGGTGGGCATCTCCATAGCCCATTGATTAGCCTTGTTGATGTGAGACTTTCTCCTTTTTTGTCTTATGCACATAACCCCCTCATTATATTCTATTCCACCCATAGTGCTATATCCATGGCTCACGCTCATGTATTGTGTGAAAGTTTATAGGTTTGAGATTACTAAACTATGAAACAATTGCTTGGCTTGTCATAGGGGTTGTGCATGATGAGAGCATTCTTGTGTGACGAAAATGGAGCATGACTAAACTATACGATTTTGTAGGGATGAACTTTCTTTGGCCATGTTATTTTGAGAAGACATAATTGCTTAGTTAGTATGCTTGAAGTATTATTATTTTTATGTCAATATGAACTTTTGTCTTGAATCTTTCGGATCTGAATATTCATACCACAATTAAGAAGAATTACATTAAAATTATGCCAAGTAGCACTCCGCATCAAAAATTCTGTTTTTATCATTTACCTACTCGAGGACGAGCAGGAATTAAGCTTGGGGATGCTTGATACGTCTCCAACGTATCTATAATTTTTGATTGCTCCATGCTATATTATCTACTGTTTTGGACATTATTGGGCTTTATTATCCACTTTTATATTATTTTTGGGACTAACCTATTAACTGGAGGCCCAGCCCAAAATTGTTGTTTTTTTGCCTATTTTAGGGTTTCGAAGAAAAGGAATATCAAACGGAGTCCAAACGGAATGAAACCTTCAGGACCGTGATTTTCTCGCCGAACATGATCCAGGAGACTTGGACCCTACGTCAAGAAACAAAGGAGGAGGCCACAAGGTAGGGGGCGCGCCTACCCCCCCAGGCGCGCCCTCCGCCCTTGTGGGGCCTGATACGTCTCCAACGTATCTATAATTTTTGATTGCTCCATGCTATATTATCTACTGTTTTGGACTATATTGGGCTTTATTTTCCACTTTTATATTATTTTTGGGACTAACCTATTAACCGGAGGCCCAGCCCAGAATTGCTGTTTTTTGGCTATTTCAGTGTTTCGAAGAAACGGAATATCAAACGGAGTCCAAATGGAATAAACCTTTCTGGAACATGATTTTCTTCCCGAATATGACCCAGGAGACTTGGACCCTACGCCAAGGAAGCTTCGAGGTGGGCACGATGTAGGGGGGCGCGCCCTATACCCCTAGGCGCGCCCCCACCCTCGTGGGCCCACCGAAGCTCCACCGACGTACTTCTTCCTCCTATATATACCTACGTACCCTCAAACGAATAGAGACGGAGCCAAAAACCTAATTCCACCGCCGCAACTTTCTGTATCCACGAGATCCCATCTTGGGGCCTGTTCCGGAGCTCCGCCGGAGAGGGTCATCATCACAGAGGGCTTCTACATCATCATAGCCTCTCTGATGAAGTGTGAGTAGTTTACCTCAGACCTTCGGGTCCATAGTTATTAGCTAGATGGCTTCTTCTCTCTTTTTGGATCTCAATACAAAGTTCTCCCCCTCTCTTGTGGAGATCTATTCGATGTAATCTTCTTCTTTTTTGCGGTGTGTTTGTTGAGACTGATGAATTGTGGGTTTATGATCAAGTCTATCTATGAATAATATTTGAATCTTCTCTGAATTCTTTTATGTATGATTGGTTATCTTTGCAAGTCTCTTCGAATTATCAGTTTGGTTTGACCTACTAGATTGGTTTTTCTTGCCATGGGAGAAGTGCTTAGATTTGGGTTCGATCTTGCGGTGTCCTTTCCCAGTGACAGAAGGGGCAGCAAGGCACGTATTGCATCATTGCCATCGAGGATAACAATATGGGGTTTATTTCATATTGCATGAATTTATCTCTCTACATCATGTCATCCTGCTTAAAGCATTACTCTGTTTTTAACTTAATACTCTAGATGCATGCTGGATAGTGATCGATGAGTGGAGTAATAGTAGTAGATGCAGAATCATTCCGGTCTACTTGTCACGGACGTGATGCCTATGTACAGGATCATGCCTAGATATTCTCATAACTATGCTTAATTTTGTCAATTGCTCAACAGTAATTTGTTCACCCACCGTAGAATACTTATGCTCTTGAGAGATGCCACTAGTGAAACCTATGGCCCCCGGGTCTATTCTCATCATATCAATCTCCATCACGTTAATCTTGCTTTGCTTTTTTTACTTTGCCTTTTACTTTTCACTTTGCATCTCTATACCAAAAATACCAAAAATATTATATCTATTAGATCTCACTCTCGTAAGTGATCGTGAAGGGATTGACAACCCCTAATCGCGTTGGTTGCGAGTAGCTATCGTTTTGTGCAGGTATGAGGGACTTGAGAGTGGCCTCCTACTGGATTGATACCTTGGTTATCAAAAACTGAGGGAAATACTTACGCTACTCTACTGCATCATCCTTTCCTCTTCGGGGAAATCCAACGCAAGCTCAAGAGGTAGCAAGAGGAATTTCTGGCGCCGTTACCGGGGAGTCTGCGCAAAAGTCAACATACCAAGTACCCATCACAATCCCTATCTCCCGCATTGCATTATTTGCCATTTTCCTCTCGTTTTCCTCTCCCCCACTTCACCCTTGTCGTTTTATTCGCCCTCTCTCTCTATATATATATATCCTCCCTCTCTTTCTCTATTTGCCTCTTTTTTGCCCGTTTCTTGTTTGCTCGTATGGTTGGAATTGTTGTTTATTTATTACTAAACAGAGAACCTAAGATCTATGGATACTCATCCACTTGCTAATCTTTTTAAGATATCCAATTATGATGAACCAATTGCTAGTGAGTTTTGTGCACTAGATTATCTTTATGAAGTTTTGCTTGAAATTCGTGAATCTGAAAAGTGTGATGAATTACTTTATGAAGCGATTCACGATAGATCTTTGAATAAAAAGCATGATTAAAATGATTTTACTATAAATTCTCTTTATGTCAATTGTGCTAATAATATGCAAAACCCTAAGCTTGGGGATGCTAGTTTAGCTATGTATACTACTTGTTGTAATGATCATGATTGGGGTGATTCTTCTTTTGATATTGAGAATTTATTTAAGTCCCATGATGAATATGAGATTGATTATAATGTTTGCAATAATAATGGAAGTGGGTTTGGAAGAATGTCAACTTTAGATCCCACGTATTTGGAGAATGTTCAATCTTATGAAGTTTTTGATAAAAGCCCGTTTAGAAAGGTCATGACTTTAGTTAGTGTTAATCCCACTATTTCAGAAAAGTGCCAATTTTCATGCATGTGGATCGTGTTGAGAATATTTTATGTGATAGCTATATTGTTGAATTTGTTTATGATCCTACATGTAATTACTATGAGAGAGAAAAATATGGTTGTAGAAATTTTCATGTTACTAAATTACCTCTCGTTATGTTGAGATTGCTATTGTTTCTTTCCGCTTCCTTGCATATGCTAGTTTTTATTTGCCTTGATAATTTGTTTGCCTATAAGATTCCTATGCGTAGGAAGTATGTTAGACTTAGATGTGATTGTCACATGTTTTATGATGCTTTCTTTGTGCTTCAATTCTTGTGTTTCTTGTGAGCATCGTTAAAATCGTATGCCTAGCTATAAGGCTTTAAAGAAAAGCGCTTGTTGGGAGACAATCCAATATTTTCCCTTACTGTTATTCAATAAATAAATTATTTAGCCTCTTTTTTGGTTGTGTTTTTTGTGTTTAATTAGTTTTTGTGCCAAGGTAGACCTATTGGATCTTCTTGGATGATAGTTATTTGATCTTGCTGTAAGTTCCAGAAACTTTGCTTTCAGTGCCCAAATTATTAAAAATCGTCAGAATGCGATAAAATACTGATTCCAATTGCTGCTGATCAATAAACAAATTGTATAGGTCTTACAAGTTTTGTAGATTTTTTGGAGTTTCAGAAGTTTGCGTTAGTTATAGATTACTACAGACTGTTCTGTTTTTGACAGATTCTGTTTTTCGTGTGTTGTTTGCTTATTTTGATTAATCTATGGCTAGTAAAATAGTTTATAATCCATAGAGAAGTTGGAATACAGTAGGTTTAACACCAATATAAATAAATAATGATTTCATTACAGTAACTTTAAGTGGTCTTTTGTTTTCTTTCTCTAACGGAGCTCACGAGATTTCTATTGAGTTTTGTGTTGTGAAGTTTTAAGTTTTGGGTGAATTCTTGTGATGGATTATGGAAAAAAGGAGTGGAAAGAGACTAAGCTTGGGGATGCCCATGGCACCCCCAAGATAATCCAAGGACACCAAAAAGTCAAAGCTTGGGGATGCCCCGGAAGGCATCCCCTCTTTCGTCCACTTCCAACGGTAATTTACTTGGAGCTATATTTTTATTCACCAACATGATATGTGTTTTTCTTGGAGCGTCTTGTATTATTTGTGTCTTTGGTTGTTAGTGTGCCACAATCATCCTTTCTGTACACACCTTTTGAGAGATCCATACATGAATTAGAATTTGATAGAACACTCTATGTGCTTCACTTATATCTTTTTGAGCTAAGTAGTTTTGCTCTATGTGCTTCACTTATATCTTTTGAGCGCTATAATTTTGCTCTATGTGATTCACTTAGATATTTTAGAGCACGGTGGTGGATTTGTTTTAAAGAAACTATTGATCTCTCATGCTTCACTTAAATTATTTTGAGAGTCTTAATAGCATGGTAATTTGCTTAATAATAACATGCTTGGTATTCAAGATTTGTGAAACTCTCTTTTGAGTGTGTTGAATACTAAGAAAAGTTGGATGCTTGATAATTGTTTTGAGATATGGAGGTAGTAATATCAAAGTCATGCTAGTAGAGTAATTGTGAATTTGAGAAGTGCTTGAGTTAAAGTTTGCAAGTCCCGTAGCATGCACGTATGGTAAACGTTATGCAACAAATTTGAAACATGAGGTGTTATTTGATTGTCCTCCTTATGAGTGGCGGTCGGGGACGAGCGATGGTCTTTTCCTACCAATCTATCCCCCTAGGAGCATGCGCGTAATACTTTGGTTTTTGATGGCTTATAGATTTTTGCAATAAGTATATGAGTTCTTTATGACTAATGTTGAGTCCATGGATTATACGCACTCTCACCCTTCCATCATTGCTAGCCTCTACGGTACCGTGCATTGCCCTTTCTCACATCGAGAGTTGGTGCAAACTTCGCCGGTGCATCCAAACCCCGTGATATGATACGCTCTTTCACACATAAACCTCCTTATATCTTCCTCAAAACAGCCACCATACCTACCTATTATGGCATTTCCATAGCCATTCCGAGATATATTGCCATGCAACTTTCCACCATCCAGTTTATCATGACACATTCATCATTGTCATATTGCTTAGCATGATCATGTAGTTGACATAGTATTTGTGGAAAAGCCACCGTTCATAATTTTTTCATACTTGTCACTCTTGATTCATTGCATATCCCGGTACACCGCCGGAGGCATCCATATAGTCATACTTTGTTCTAGTATCAAGTTGTAATCATTGAGTTGTAAATAAACAGAGGTGTGATGATCATCATTCAATAGAGCATTGTCCCAAAAAATGAGAAAGGCCAAAGAAAAAAAAGAAGGCCCAAAAAATAAAAAAAATAAAAAGGGGCAATTCTACTATCCTTTTTTCCACACATGTGCTTCAAAGTAGCACCATCTTCTTCATATAGAGTGTCTCTTGAGTTATCACTTTCATATACTAGTGGGAATTTTCATTATAGAACTTGGCTTGTATATTCCAACAATGGGCCTCCACAAGTGCCCTAGGTCTTCATGAGCAAGCAAGTTGGATGCACACCCACTTAGTTTCTTTTGTTGAGCTTTCATACATTTATAGCTCTAGTGCATCCGTTAAATGGCAATCCCTACTCATTGCATTAACATCAATTGATGGGCATCTCCATAGCCCATTGATTAGCCTCGTTGATGTGATACTTTCTCCTTTTTGTCTTCTCCACATAACCCCCATCATTATATTCTATTCCACCCATAGTGCTATATCCATGGCTCACGCTCATGTATTGCATGAAAGTTTATGAGTTTGAAATTATTAAGGTATGAAACAATTGCTTGGCTTGTCATCGGGGTTGTGCATGATGAGAGCATTCTTGTGTGACGAAAATGGAGCATGAGTAAACTATATGATTTTGTAGGGATTAACTTTCTTTGGCCATGTTACTATAAGAAAACATAATTGCTTTGTTGGTTTGCTTGAAGTATTATTATTCTCTATGTCAATATGAACTTTTGTCTTGAATCTTCCTAATCTGAATATTCATACCACAATTAAGAAGATTTGCATTGAAATTATGCCAAGTAGCACTCCGCATCAAAAATTCTCTTTTTATCATTTACCTACTCGAGGACGAGCAGGAATTAAGCTTGGGGATGCCTGATACGTCTCCAACGTATATATAATTTTTGATTGCTCCATGCTATATTATCTACTATTTTGGACTATATTGCGCTTTATTTTCCACTTTTATATTATTTTTGGGACTAACCTATTAACCGGGGGCCCAGCCCAGAATTGCTGTTTTTTGGCTATTTCAGTGTTTCGAAGAAACGAAATATCAAACAGAGTCCAAACGGAATAAACCTTTCTGGAACGTGATTTTCTTCCCAAATATGACCCAGGAGACTTGGACCCTACGCCAAGGAAGCTTTGGGGTGGGCACGAGGTAGGGGGGCGCGCCCTATACCCCCATGCGCGCCCCCACCCTCGTGGTCCCATCGAAGCTCCACCGACATACTTCTTCCTCCTATATATACCTACGTACCCCCAAACGAATAGAGACGGAGCCAAAAACCTAATTCCACCGCCGCAACTTTCTATATCCACGAGATCCCATCTTGGGGCCTGTTCTGAAGCTCCGCCGGAGAGGGCCGTCATCACGGAGGGCTTCTACATCATCATAGCCTCTCCGATGAAGTGTGAGTAGTTTACCTCAGACCTTCGGGTCCATAGTTATTAGCTAGATGGATTCTTCTCTCTTTTTGGATCTCATTACAAAGTTCTCCCCCTCTCTTGTGGAGATCTATTCGATGTAATCTTCTTCTTTTTTGCGGTGTGTTTGTTGAGACCGATGAATTATGGGGTTATGATCAAGTCTATCTATGAATAATATTTGAATCTTCTATGAATTCTTTTATGTATGATTGGTTATCTTTGCAAGTCTCTTCGAATTATCAGTTTGGTTTGGCCTACTAGATTGGTTTTTCTTGCCATGGGAGAAGTGCTTAGCTTTGGGTTTGATCTTGCGGTGTCCTTTCGCAGTGACAGAAGGGGCAGCAAGGCACGTATTGCATCGTTGCCATCGAGGATAACAAGATGGGGTTTATTTCATATTGCATGAATTTATCTCTCTACATCATGTCATCTTGCTTAAAGCGTTACTCTGTTTTTAACTTAATACTCTAGATGCATGGTGGATAGCGGTCGATGAGTGGAGTAATAGTAGTAGATGCAGAATCGCTTCGGTCTACTTGTCACGAACGTGATGCCTATATACATGATCATGCCAAGATATTCTCATAACTATGCTCAATTCTGTCAATTGCTCAACAGTACTTTGTTCACCCATCGTAGAATACTTATGCTCTTGAGAGAAGCCACTAGTGAAACCTATGGCCCCCGGGTCTATTCTCATCATATCAATCTCCATCACTTTAATCTTGCTTTGCTTTTTTACTTTGCCTTTTACTTTTCACTTTGCATCTCTATACCAAAAATACCAAAAATATTATATCTATCAGATCTCACTGTATAAGTGACCATGAAGGGATTGACAACCCCTAATCGCGTTGGTTGCGAGTAGCTATCGTTTTGTGCAGGTATGAGGGACTTGAGTGTGGCCTCCTACTGGATTGATACCTTGGTTCTCAAAAACTGAGGGAAATACTTACGCTACTCTGCTGCATCATCCTTTCCTCTTCGGGGAAATCCAACACAAGCTCAGGCGGTAGCAGGGCCCCTGTTGCTCCACCGACATACTCCTTCCTCCTATATATACCTACGTACCCCCAAACGATCAGATACGGAGCCAAAACCCTAATTCCACCACCGCAACTTTCTGTATCCACGAGATCCATCTTGGGGCCTGTTTCGGAGCTCCGCCAGAGGGGGCATCCATCACGGAGGGCTTCTACATCAACACCATAGCCCCTCCGATGAAGTGTGAGTAGTTCACCTCAGACCTACGGGTCCATAGTTATTAGCTAGATGGCTTCTTCTCTCTTTTTGGATCTCAATACAATGTTCTCCCCCTCTCTTGTGGAGATCTATTTTGATGTAATCTTCTTTTTGCGGTGTGTTTGTTGAGATCGATGAATTGTGGGTTTATGATCAAGTCTATCTATGAACAATATTTGAATCTTCTCTAAATTCTTTTATGTATGATTGGTTATCTTTGCAAGTCTCTTCGAATTATCAGTTTGGTTTGGCCTTCTAGATCGATCTTTCTTGCAATGGGAGAAGTGCTTAGCTTTGGGTTCAATCTTGCGGTGTCCTTTCCCAGTGACAGTAGGGGCAGCAAGGCACGTATTGTATTGTTGCCATCAAGGATAACAAGATGGGGTTTTCATCATATTGCATGAGTTTATCCCTCTACATCATGTCATCTTGATTAAGGCGTTACTCTGTTTTCATGAACTTAATACTCTAGATGCATGCTGGATAGCGGTCGATGAGTGGAGTAATAGTAGTAGATGCAGGCAGGAGTCGGTCTACTTGTCTCGGACGTGATGCCTATATACATGATCATACCTAGATATTCTCATAACTATGCTCAATTCTGTCAATTGCTCAACAGTAATTCGTTCACCCATCGTAAAATACTTATGCTCTTGAGAGAAGCCACTAGTGAAACCTATGGCCCCCGGGTCTATCTTCATCATATTAATCTTCCAATACTTAGTTATTTCCTTTGCTTTTATTTTACTTTGCATCTTTATCACAAAAATACCAAAAATATTATCTTATCATATCTATCAGATCTCACTCTCGTAAGTGGCCGTGTAGGGATTGACAAACCCTTATCGCATTGGTTGCAAGGATTTATTTGTTTTGTGAAGATTTGAGGGACTCGCGCATAGCCTCCTACTGGATTGATACCTTGGTTCTCAAAACCGAGGGAAATACTTACGCTACTTTGCTGCATCATCCCTTCCTCTTCGGGGAAAACCAACACAGTGCTCAAGAGGTAGCAGGAGGCAACCCAATTTTATTTTTGTTCTTTGCTTTTTGCTCCTGTTTAGTTATAAATAATTCATCTAGCCTCTATTTAGATGTGGTCTTATGATTTTAATTAGTGTTTGTGCCAAGTAGAACCTTTGGGAAGACTTGGGGAATGTCTTTGCGATCCTGCTGTAAAAAACAGAAATTTAGGGCTCACGAGATTTGCTGCCATTTTTTAATGGAGAGTGATATTTAGTTAATTATTTTTGAAGATGATTAATAGATAAATTCCTCACGTTCATCACTTTATTTTAGAATTTTGGGGGTTCCAAAAGTATTCGAAACCTACAGATTACTACATACTGTTCGGTTTTTGACAAATTCTGTTTTTCGTGTGTTGTTTGCTTATTTTGATGAATCTTTGGCTAGTAATAGAGTTTATGAACCATACAAAAGTTGGAATACAGTAGGTTTAACACCAATATAAATAAAGAATGAGTTCATTACAGTACCTTGAAGTGGTGGTTTGTTTTCTTTTACTAACGGAGCTCACGAGTTTTCCGTTAAGTTTTGTGTTGTGAAGTTTTCAAGTTTTGGGTAAAGATTCAATGGATTATGGAATAAGGAGTGGCAAGATCCTAAGCTTGGGGATACCCAAGGAACCCAAAGGTAATATTTAAGGACAACCAAGAGCCTAAGCTTTGGGATGCCCCGGAAGGCATCCCCTCTTTCGTCTTCGTTCATCGGTAACTTTACTTGGAGCTATATTTTTATTCACCACATGATATGTGTTTTTCTTGGAGCGTCAATTTATTCTGTTAGGATTTGCATGCTGTTATTTAGAACAATGTTTTGCATCTTTTATTTCAATAAAAGTGGCATTGATAGCCTTTACTATGCCTATTTTACAAGTCTACATGTTGCTGTTTCAAAACAGAAAGTTTACCGCTGTTGTAAAAATTCCCTAGAAAATTCACAATGTGATAAAATGTTGAAACCTTTTGTATATTAAGATATGATAATTTAATACAGTGGGAATTTTCTTTCATAATTTTTGGAGCTAGGGAAGTATGGATCTTGCTGCATTCTTTACAGACTGTCCTGTTTCGACAGATTGCTGTTATGTTTGCATTGTTTGCATATGTTTGCTTCTTTAATGATCTATTTGAGGATAGGACTATTAACCTGTCAAATATGCAGAGGCATTTAGTATGCAATGTTGAATAATAATTTTAGTGATTTGCTACAGTAGAGTATGATAAGGTTTTTGCATTGGTTTATACTAACTTATCTCACGAGTCCTTGTTGAGTTTTGTGTGGATGAAGCTTTTGATATTTAGGGAGACCGTGATATGAGAGGAATTAAGGAGACACAAAAGCTCAAGATTGGGGATGCCCAAGGCATCCCAAGATAATATTTCAAGAAGTCTCAAGCACCTAAGCTTGGGGATGCCCCGGTTGGCATCCCACCTTTCTTCTTCGACAACTATCGGTTAGTGAGGGAGTCCTAGATTAGGGGGTATCCGGACAGCCAGATTATATTCTTTGGCCGGACTGTTGGACTATGAAGATACAAGATTGAAGGCTTCGTCCCGTGTCCATATGGGAATCTCCTTGGCGTGGAAGGCAAGCTTGGCAATACGGATATGTAGATCTCCCTCCTTGTAACCGACTCTGTGTAACCCTAGCCCCCTCCGGTGTCTATATAAACCGGAGGGTTTTAGTCCGTAGGACAACATACAATCATACCATAGGCTAGCTTCTAGGGTTTAGCCTCTCCGATCTCGTGGTAGATCAACTCTTGTACTACTCATATTATCAAGAATAATCAAGCAGGACGTAGGGTTTTACCTCCATCAAGAGGGCCCGAACCTGGGTAAACATCGTGTCCCCTGCCTCCTGCTACCATCCGCCTTAGACGCACAGTTCGGGACCCCCTACCCGAGATCCGCCAGTTTTGACACTGACATTGGTGCTTTCATTGAGAGTTCCTCTGTGTCGTCACCGTTAGGCTTGATGGCTCCTTCGATCATCGATAGCGATGCAGTCCAGGGTGAGACTTTTCTCCCCGGACAGATCTTTGTATTCGGCGGCTTCGCACTGCGGGCCAACTCGCTTGGCCATCTGGAGCAGATCGAGAGTTACGCCCCTGGCCACCAGGTCAGGTTGGAAGCTTAAACTACACGGCTAACATCCGCGGAGACTTGATCTTCGACGGATTCGAGCCCCTGCCGAGTGCGCCGCACGGTCACGATGAGCATGATTTAGCTCTACCATCGGACAGTGTTCAGGAGACCGCACCGGCAACCGCTCCGACCCTCAATTCGGAGCCAATTGCGCCATCCATGGACGGGTGGATAGACCCCGCCACGGAGGCCGTATTCTCAGCGGCGATCGAGCCGAGTATCGACCTTACCCTTCACGGGAGCCGTGACGCCGAACTGCCGGATTCTTCCCCGGCCACGGACTCCGAACCGCCTGCGCCCGTGCCTATCGAATCCGACTGGGCGCCGATCATGGAGTTCACCTCCGCGGATATCTTTCAGCACTCGCCCTTCGGCGACATACTGAACTCATTAAGGTCTCTCTCCCTGTCAGGAGAGTCCTGGCCGAACTATGTTCGGCAGGATTGGGATGCGGATGACGAAGAAATTCGCCGCCCACCCACCACCCACTTAGTAGCCACTGTCGACAATTTGACCGACATGCTCGACTTCGACTCCGAAGACATCGACGGTATGGACGACGATGCGGGAGACGAAGAGGAACCACTGCCCACAGGGCACTGGACAGCCACCTCATCATATGATATATACATGGTGGACACACCCAAAGAAGGCAATGGCGACGAGACAGCGGAGGATGACCCCTCCAAGAAGCAACCCAAGCGCCGACGTCAGCGGCGCCGCTCTAAGTCTCGCCAAAGCAAAAGCGGTGACACCGGCACAGGAGATAATAGCACTCCGGACAGTGCCGAAGACGACAACAATCCCCTCCAGCAAGATTTAGAGCAGGAGGATGGAGAAGCCAGCCCTCCCGAGAGAGCGGCAGATGGAGAGGCGGAGGATGATAATTACATGCCTCCCTCCGAAGACGAGGCAAGCCTCGATGACGACGAATTTGTCGTGCCGGAGGATCCCGCTGAGCAAGAGCGCTTCAAGCGCCGGCTTATAGCCACGACAAATAGCCTTAAGAAAAAGCAGCAGCAGCTTCAAGCTGATCAAGATTTGCTAGCTGACAGATGGACTGAAGTCCTTGCGGCCGAGGAATATGAACTCGAACGCCCCTCCAAGAGTTACCCAAAGCGTAGGTTGCTACCCCGACTGGAGGAGGAAGCATTAAAACCTACATCTCCAGCATATGACACGGCAGATCGGCCACCTCGTGGCCGCGACAGAGAGGCATTTCAGCCAAAAACTCAGCCCGCACCCCGACACCACTCAAATAAAAATGACAAGGCACGGGGGAACACGCTAGACCTGCGAGACGTATTGGAGGACAAAGCAAAACACGCAAGATCGATCTACGGATCACGAGGGCGCGCCACTACGCGAGACGATAACCGTCACGCCAGATACAGTAAAAGTAAATCCGGCCGGGCCGAGCACAGCGGACAAGACTCATTCGAGCCGCGTCGTGACATAGCCCACTACAGAGGCGCCGCACACCCCATATGCTTCACAGACGAAGTAATGGATCACCAAATCCCAGAGGGTTTCAAACCTGTAAATACCGAATCATATGACGGCACAATAGATCCTGCGGTATGGATCGAGGACTTCCTCCTGCACATCCACATGGCCCGCGGTGACGATCTACACGCCATCAAATACCTCCCACTCAAGCTCAAAGGACCAGCTCGGCATTGGCTCAACAGCCTGCCAGAAGAATCCATTGGCTGTTGGGAAGATCTGGAAGCCGCATTCCTCGACAACTTCCAGGGCACTTATGTGCGACCACCAGATGCCGATGACTTGAGCCACATAATTCAGCAGCCAGAGGAATCGGCCAGGCAATTCTAGACACAATTCCTGACAAAGAAAAATCAAATCATCGACTGTCCGGATGCAGAGGCCCTAGCAGCTTTTAAGCACAACATCCGCGACGAGTGGCTCGCCCGGCACCTTGGCCAGGAAAAGCCAAAATCCATGGCAGCCCTCACGACACTCATGAGCCGCTTTTGCGCGGGAGAAGACAACAGGCTGGCTCGCATCAATAACATATCAAAGAACCACAGTACTTCAGAAACCAAGGATAGCAATGGCAGGTCACGATGCAACAAACATAAGCGCCGCGTCAATAGCGACAATACCGAGGATACAACAGTCAATGCCGTATTTAGAGGCTCTAAGCCCGGTCAGCAGAAAAAGCCATTCAAAAGAAGCACTCTGGGCCCGTCCACTTTGGACCGTATACTCGATCGCTCGTGCCAAATACATGGCACCCCCGACAAGCCAGCCAACCACACCAACAGGGAATGTTGGGTGTTCAAGCAGGCCGGCAAGTTAAACGCTGAAAACAAAGAGAAGGGGCTACATAGTGATGACGAGGAGGAGCCCCAGCAGCCGAACACCGGAGGGCAGAAGATGTTCCCCCCACAAGTGCGGACGGTGAACATGATATACGCAATCCACATCCCCAAGAGGGAGCGGAAGCGTGCGTTAAGGGATGTATATGCGTTGGAGCCAGTCGCCCCAAAGTTCAACCCATGGTCCTCCTGTCCGATCACCTTCGATCACAGGGACCATCCCACTAGTATCTGTCATGGCGGATTCGCCGCACTGGTCCTAGACCCAATCATCAACGGATTTCACCTCACTTGAGTCCTTATGGACGGCGGCAGCAGCCTGAACCTGCTTTATCAGGACACAGTGCGCAAAATGGGTATAGACCCCTCAAGGATCAAACCCACAAAAACGACCTTCAAAGGCGTCATACCAGGTGTAGAGGCCCATTGCACAGGCTCAGTCACACTGGAAGTGGTCTTCGGATCCCCGGATAACTTCCGAAGCGAGGAGTTAATCTTCGATATAGTCCCATTCCGCAACGGCTATCATGCACTGCTCGAGCGAACCGCATTTGCAAGATTCAACGTGGTACCGCACTATGCATATCTCAAGCTCAAGATGCGAGGACCTCGGGGGGTCATCACAGTCAATGGAAACACAGAGCGCTCTCTCCGCACGGAGGAGCATACTACGGCCTCGCAGCAGAAGCGCAACGCAGCCTCTTAAGGCAATCCACCAGTTCGGTGATTAAAGACCCGGACACCTTCAAGCGCGCCCGGAGTAATCGACAACAAGACCGCCTGGCACGTTCCGAGCTCGCATAGCAATGCGGCCCCCACCCAGTACCAGCCAAACAGCGAAATCCGTGCCACGCTTACATAATTACGCATTAAAAATACCATGGGCACAGGTGGGGAGGGGGGCACGACTATGGCACGCCCCAAGACGCGGCTCAACCGCACTAGGGGCTTCCCGCTTTGTTATTTTTCTCTCTTTCAAGACTTTAATCTCTGGAAACCCCGTCCGGCAGTATGATTGCCGGACACACGATGCAACAACCAAGGAGGCAGAAAGCTACGTCGCACCACGGAACTCCCAGGTGGTCTCTGATAACGAGTGAAATACTTGCTTTAAATACCATTCCTCAGGTTGCCATTGGAGGGGACATGTCAAATAGTCCTACCTTTTGCTTATCACACTACTTGTATCATTTTGCTTCGACGCACCTTTTTGAATAAACAATGCATAGCACTAGACTATTACCGCGTTCTCTATTCTTTATATATATATATATATATATGTGTGTGTGTGTGCATTCATGATATTCAGCACCCGTACACTCTGGTACGGCCAATACGCCAGGGGCTTAAGCGTACCCCATAATACGACGTGAGAAGTCCGAACACTTTCGACAGTGCGGCACCCCGAACTTATAGCATTATATGCATCAGCTCCGAATCATGTCTTGGGTCAATAGTTGGGTTTGCCCGGCTCCCATGTTTTGGTACCTTACGTTCCGCTATATCGGCTAAGGTAGCACTGGGAGAACTACTGCGATTGTTCCCCGGTTCATCTGGGAAAGCACCTCAGTAGAGAAAGCTAAAACTGACTGTCATGATAAGGCGAGAGCTGGTCGCTGTTCAAGAGGTCTCGAGTCCCTAAAGACTTATGCCGCTTAGAGCGAGGAGTCAGCTTTGTCCGGCTTAAGGCGTGTATAGCGCCCCGAATTCGGCTTTCCAAATACTAGGGGCTTCGCCAAAATTTAAAATTGTAGACTTCTATGGCTAAGTGAGAGTGATAAAGCATTATAGGTTGATTGCCTTGTTCATTGCGTTGAGCACCTCCCTCGAAGGACCAAACAATGGGAACAGGAGTGCTCAGATTCATCCCGAACACCCCAACACTCGTGGCATGGGGGCAGAAGCCGACGACTAGCCATCTCCCAGATTTAATAAACAGCCGCACAGAAGGTAATATTTTAAATTCAAACAAGCGTTGCATAGCGCATATGAACAAGTTTTCATAATACAAGATCACACGAGCAAGTTCATTCAAAAACTAAATCCTTCGCACACTCGTCCGCCACAAGACGGGCACCCTTTAGGACACCCTCATAATACATTTCGGGGTGACGATGCTCCTTGCCCTGCGGTGGCCCCTCCTTCACCAGCTTCTCAGCGTCCATCTTGGCCCAGTGCACCTTCGCACAGGCAAAAGCCCGGCGTGCACCTTCGATGCAGACGGACCGCTTTATGACTTCTAGCCATGGGCAGGCATCCACATGCCGGCTCACCAGGCCGAAGTAGCTGTTGGGAAGGGAGTCACCAGGCCACATCCGGACTATAAGGCTCCTCATGGCCTGTTCGGCCGCCTTGTGCAGCTCGACCAGTTGCTTCAGCTGGTCGCTCACATGCATCGGGTGTTCGGTCCCAGTATACTGAGACCAGAACAACTTCTCTGTCGAGCTTCCCTCCTCGTCCTGGTAATACTTCGCGGCATCCAACACGCCGCAGGGCAAATCTGCGAATGCTCCTGGAGAGCTCCGGACTAGGGTAAGTAACAAGTAATTTACTTTCACATGCTTGCTTTGCATATTGAAGGCCCTACCCGCCGCTATCTTCCTCATTGCCTCAATTTCCTGGAGGGACTTTTGGGCTTCAGCCTTGGGATGCTTTGTGCTCTTGAGGGTCGCGGCATGCTCGGACTCTCGCGTCTTCGAGTCAAGCTCCAAAGCCTCGTGCTTCTTCACGAGAGCCTGGAGCTCTTGCTGCACCTCGCCCACCCGTGCCTCTTGCTTTTCCTGCTCGGTGCGCTCCTTGGCCACTTTGTTTTCGGCCTTGGACAGCGCTTGCTTCAGGGTCGCCACTTCGGTCGTGGCCCTTGGCACATCCATGATGATCCTATCATTTTGCAACCGCATCTTATATATATATACATATGGACAAGGCATTACTTACCTTTGTTCTCCTCGAGATGCCTCTTGGCAAGACTGAGCTCTTTCTCGGACCGCTCGAGGTTCTGCCTCAGTGCAACGACCTCCGCAGTCAGTGCGGCAGAGGTCAGTAGCGAAGCCTGCATACGCATACAGACATACTTATATTAGACTCCTGCAGATATTATTTGATCCTCTATTCGGCTTTTCTTTGTGAACACCAAACAAAGCATCAGGGGCTACTGTCTATGCAGTAATATTTTCCTATATTTTAAATACTTACCTCAAAGCCTGTTAGAAGGTTGGCACAGGCTTCAGTCAGTCCGCTCTTGGCGGACTGAACCTTCTTGATCACCGCACTCATAATAGTGCGGTGCTCTTCGTCAATGGAAGCGCCGCGAAGCGCTCCTAGCAGGTTGTCCGTTGCCTCTGGATGGGCAGAGGTCACCGGCACGAGCAGCTTGCCCCTCTTGGATGGGGGCCGCCTGCCGGAGTCCGGAACCACTGAAGGTTCCGGCCCGTTGTTCGGCTGGGGGGCCGAACTTGAAGCCCTTGGGAGTCTTGTTCCCTTCGCGCCTGGAGTCCGGAAGGTCGCCTTGAGGCGCCTCCGGGACTGTCTCCCCCCGGCTCGGTGCCCCTTGAGACAGTACCTCGACATCGTCCGTAGGGCGAGGAGAGGAGGTGGTTGGAAGTGTATCACTATCCATATCCGATGGGTCCAAGGAACCGTCCGACGAGGATACGTCAATACGGGCTCGGGGCAGACTGCATGATCATATTCGACGTTAGGAGAAGCAATGCAATAAAAGTATGCTATGAGTTACTCTGTTATCTGAATACTTACGACTTCGCCAGGGGCTTGGCCCTGAGTAAACACTCGTCTTCGCCGTTGGTGGCGGTGGTGGAACAGTCCGGAAGGAGAGTCCTTCCCTTCTTGGACCCTTCAGCCTCCCCGGTTGGGGCGGCCTTCCTTTTCTTGTCTCCCCCGGCTGGAGGGGGAGAGTCTTCATCCTCCTCCTCCTCGTTTTCACGGGAGGAGTGTGTCTCGGAGTTATCGGACGATGACTCCGATACCACCAGGCGCCGGGAACTCTTTAGGGTTCCCTTGGTCTTCTCCGGCACCTCATAAGGAGCCGGAGTCCGCATCTCCGTCAGGAGAGCGTCCGCAGGGTCTTCTGGCAGAGGGGCCGGACAGTTAATCTGCTCCGATGTCTCCACCCAGTCCTGTCAAAGGCATGGGAGCTCAGACCCCGCACATGGTTAAGCTACGGGAAATAAATACCCTACCAGATGTACATAACTTAACGGATTCGCAGGGCGCTTCGCGCTTAGCCCGCGGTCCTCGGTAAGAGAAGGAGGGACCTCGGCGCCCTTGAACAACACCTTCCAGACGTCCTTATGCGTCATGTCGAAGAGCTCGCGTAGAGTCTGGTGCTGGGCTGGGTCAAACTCCCATAAGTTGAAAGCCCGTTGTTGACACGGGAGGATCCGGCGGAAGAGCATGACCTGGACTATGTTGACAAGCTTAATTTTCTTGCTTATCATATTCTGGATACACTTCTAGAGTCCGTCCAGCTCCATCGATGAACCCCAGGACAGGCCCTTCTCCTTCCAGGAAGTGAGCCGCGTGGGGATTCCGGATTGAAACTCGGGGGCCGCCACCCAGTTGGTGCCGCGCGGCTCGGTGATGTAGAACCACCCCGATTGCCACACCTTTATGGTCTCCACGAAGGATCCCTCGAGCCATGTAACGCTGGGCATTTTGCCCACCATGGCTCCGCTACATTTCACTTGTTGGCCGCCTACTACCTTCGACTTGATATTAAAGGTCTTCAGCCATAGGCCGAAGTGGGACTGGATGCGGAGAAAGGCCTTGCACACGACAATGAATGCCAAGATGTTGAGGATGAAATTCGGGGCCAGATCATGAAAGTCCAACCCATAATAGAACATAAGGCCGCAGACGAATGGATGGAGGGGAAACCCCAGTCCGCGGGCGAAGTGGGGGAGGAAAACCACCCTTTCATGAGGTTCCGGGGTAGGACGATCTGCCCCGCGACTGGCAGCCGGTGCGCGATATCCGCGGCTAAGTATCCGGCCCCACATAGTTTTTTGATGTGTCTCTCCATGATGGAGGAGACCATCCACTTGCCTCCCGCTCCGGACATGTCTGGAGAGAGTTGAGGAGAAGGATGTGGACTTGGGCTCTGGAGCTCGAGTGCGCGGGAATGGATGAGCAAGGAGGAAGAAGGCGTGGGTAGAAAAAGGTGAAACCTTATCCCTTTATAAGGGTGGACGAAATTATGCACCCCCACCAGCCTGGTAAAACTCGCTTATCCCCCAGGCACCGTAATTGATGGCGCGGTTGGGTTACCCATGTCCGTATTGATGGGAATCCCGTAATAAGGGGACATGCTCTCTGCTTCGACAAGACGTACCAAGGAAACCGCCTCGCGAAACACGCTGACATAGGTTATGGAAAACGATTCGAATAAAGACCTGGCTATGGTGTGATGTCACACTATGGGGTACGTTAGTAGATTAGATTTGTGTAAATATTATTCCCTCTACGGTGGTATGTGGAGCTTATTTTGCAGAGCCGGACACGATCCTCGTGTTCAAAATCTTCTATGAAGTATTCGGAGGAGCAACCCACCTTGCAATGCCGAAGACGATCTACGTGCCAGACTCATCGTCATTGAAGCCTGGTTCAGGGGCTACTGAGGGAGTCCTGGATTAGGGGGTATCCGGACAGCCGGATTATATCCTTTGGCCGGACTGTTGGACTATGAAGATACAAGATTGAAGACTTCGTCCCGTGTCCGGATGGGACTCTCCTTGGGTGGAAGGCAAGCTTGGCAATACGGATATGTAGATCTCCCTCCTTGTAACCGACTCTGTGTAACCCTAGCCCCCTCCGGTGTCTATATAAACCGGAGGGTTTTAGTCCGTAGGATAACATACAATCATACCATAGGCTTGCTTCTAGGGTTTAGCCTCCCTGATCTCGTGGTAGATCAACTCTTGTACTACTCATATTATCAAGAATAATCAAGCAGGACGTAGGGTTTTACCTCCATCAAGAGGGCCCAAACCTGGGTAAACATCGTGTCCCCTGCCTCCTGTTACCATCCGCCTTAGATGCACAGTTCGGGATCCCCTACCCTAGATCCGCCTTAGACGCATAGTTCGGGACCCCCTACCCGAGATCCGCCGGTTTTGACACCGACAGTTAGTATCGGTTGATCCTAAGTTTTTGCTTCTTCACATGATGTTTGCTATTCTTAGATGTCATTTATTTTGTTTTGCTTTCTGTTTGAATAAAGTATCAAGATATGAAATTATTAAATGGGAGAGTCTTCACATAGCTAAATAATTATTTAACTACTCATTGATCTTCACTTATATCTTTCGGAGTAGTTTGTTATTCATTCACGTGCTTCACATATATCCTATGAGTAAATGGTTGAATGAATTGAATATAATAAATCTGAAATTATATATGTTTCATATGCTTATCCCATGGGGAGTAATGACTTCACATATAAGAAGTAGAGGTGGTAAATTTATTAAAGGTTAGCAAACATTGTACTGGTCACTTGAACAATTCATGAAAGAATATTGAGGGAAGAGAGATTTCACTTATAAATATACTATCTTGGACATCTATTGTAATTGTGAGCACTCATTAAAATATGACTTGTTAAAAGGTTGATGTTGGACAAGGAAGACAACATAATGGGTTATGTTTTCTTATATCTGAAATAAAGTATATTGTCATGGATCATTCAACATGCTAAACTTGCCTTTCTCCCTCATGCTATCCAATTCTTTGCACCAAGTAGAGATACTACTTGTGCTTCCAAACATCCCTTAAACCAGTATTGCCGTGAGAGTCCACCATACCTACCTATGGATTGAGTAAGATCCCTCAAGTAAGTAGTCATTGGTGCATGCACTAAAAATTCTCTCTAAATATGTATGATCTATTAATGTGGAGAAAATAAGCTTTATACGATCTTGTGATGTGGAAGCAATAAAAGCGACAGACTGCATAATAAAGGTCCATATCACAAGTGGCAATATAAAGTGACGTTCTTTCGCATTAAGATTTTGTGCATCCAACTATAAAAGCGCATGACAACCTATGCTTCCCTCTGCGAAGGGCCTATCTTTTATTCTTGTCTTATACCTTATGCAAGAGTCATGGTGATCTTCACCTTTCCTTTTTACATTTTATCCTTTGGCAAGCACATTGTGTTGGAAAGATCCTGATATATATATCCAATTGGATGTAAGGCATCATGAACTATTACTGTTGACATTACCCTTGAGGTAAAAGGTTGGAAGGCGAATCTATAAGCCCCTATCTTTCTCTGTGTCTGATTAAAACTTTGAACCCATAAATATTACGTGAGTGTTAGCAATTATGAAATACTAAATGATAGTTGAGTATGTGAAGTTTACTGAATCAAAGCTCTGATATAGACCCTTCCTGAAAATAAGATGAATTGTAATTTTTTGATGACTAATAACACGGTTTATTAGTTTTCAAGAAAGTTTATGATCTATACTTTAACATGTGAATAGCTTGTTACTTGATCATGAGAAGTTTTATGAGTTGAGCTACTGTTATGATATATAATGACACTATAAAAGGTGATTGAAATTATCATTGATCAAACTTGTGCACCTGCTAGCATTCACACTTCACAAATTATTTCTTTTATCATTTACCTACTCGAGGACGAGCAGGAATTAAGCTTGGGGATGCTGATACGTCTCCAACGTATCTATAATTTATGAAGTATTCATGCTATTATATTATCTGTTTTGGATGTTTATGGGCTTTATTATATACTTTTATATTATTTTTGGGACTAACCTATTAACCGGAGGCCCAGCCCAAATTGTTGTTTTCTTGCCTATTTCAGTGTTTCGAAGAAAAGGAATATCAAACAGAGTCCAAACGGAATGAAACCTTCGGGAGAGTTATTTTTGAAACGGAAGCAATCCAGGAGACTTGGAGTAGACGTCAAGGAAGCTTCGATGAAGCCACGAGGCAGGGAGGCGCGCCCCCACCCTCGTGGGCCCCTCGTGGCTCCCCTGACTGACTTCTTTCGCCTATATATGTCCATATACCATAAAAACATCGGGGATCACAATAGATCGGGAGTTCCGCCGCCAAAAGCCTCCGTAGCCATCGAAAACCAATCTAGACCCGTTCCGGCACCCTGCCGGAGTGGGGAATCCCTCTCCGGTGGCCATCTTCATCATCCCGGCGCTCTCCATGACGAGGAGGGAGTAGTTCACCCTCGGGGCTGAGGGTATGTACCAGTAGCTATGTGTTTGATCTCTCTCTCTCTCTCTCATGTTCTTGAGTCGCACGATCTTGATGTATCGCGAGCTTTGCTATTATATTTGGATCTTATGATGTTTCTGCCCCTCTACTCTCTTGTGAGGAATTGCGTTTTCCCTTTGAAGTTATCTTTTCGGATTGAGTCTTTAAGGATTTGAGAACACTTGATGTATGTCTTGCATGTGCTTATCTGTGGTGACAATGGGATATCACATGATCCACTTGATGTATGTTTTGGTGATCAACTTGCGAGTTCCGTGACCTCGTGAACTTATGCATAGGGTTTGGCACACATTTTTGTCTTGACTCTCTGGTAGAAACTTTGGGGCACTCTTTGAAGTTCTTTGTGTTGGTTGAATAGATGAATCGGAGATTGTGTGATGCATATCGTATAATCATACCCACGGATACTTGAGGTGACATTGGAGTATCTAGGTGACATTAGGGTTTTGGTTGATTTGTGTCTTAAGGTGTTATTCTAGTACGAACTCTTGAATAGATCGATCGGAAAGAATAACTTTGAGGTGGTTTCATACCCTACCATAATCTCTTCGTTTGTTCCCCGCTATTAGTGACTTTGGAGTGACTCTTTGTTGCATGTTGAGGGATAGTTATATGATCCAATTATGTTATTATTGTTGAGAGAACTTACACTAGTGAAAGTATGAACCCTAGGCCTTGTTTCCTAGCATGTAACATCCCAAAATTCTAAATTTTGGAATGTTATATTAAATAGATAGATTCGATTGATTGTTTGATTGATTGACTGAAAGTGAGTGAATTCGAACTATTTGAAAGTTAAATGAGAGGGAATAAAAGGACTTTCCCAAACTTCCATTTTTGTATTTATGATCTCTGTGAATTCAAATTCTTTTCAAATACAAAACCATCGAGAGAAGATGACATGACTTCTTCCATTTAAATAAATGAAAAGGGTTTTGAAAAGATTTGAATTTCATTTGGAAACATTTTTAATTCAGAAACTTTAAGCAACTCAATGATTTTCATGAGAGAAGATAAAATGACTTCTTCAAAACATATGAAATATGAGTTGGGAGTTTAAAAGGATCAAAATTTAAAATCATTTTGAAATTATTTTCAATTTGGAGTTATTTGGGTTTTATTCAAATTATTTTTCTCCAAAAATAAAATATACGGAAGATAGGGTAACATGATTCCCTACATCAGAAATTTGGAGAGAAATAAATTTGAATTAATTTTGGTATTTTTATAATGATTTTTATTGGATTTTATTAGACCAGTAGCACTTTTTGAATTATCTGATTTTGTGTGGACTTTATTTGGCATTATAAAAATGTCCATGTTGTAGAAAATCATTTTCTGCAATTTTTGGTATATTATATGCCTATAGCATTTTTTTATTTGTTTAAGGTTTTCTTTATTTTCTTTGCGCTAAAAAAACGGTCCTCCTCCGACTAGGCCGGCCCAGCCGAAGCCAGGCCAAGGCCCGGCGCGCCATCGCCCCGTCCCCGAGCGGGACTCCACTCGGGAGTCCGCCGCCGCGCTGCCACCTCGACGTCCGGGTCGTCCCGGACTCTGTGCCGCCTCTTGCCCCCTTCTACACGCCAGCTCGCCCCCTCCCTCCATAAAAAGCGCGCCGCCCTCGCCCCGCGCCGCATCCCGCGTGCCGCCACCTGCCGCAAACCGCCATCGATGCTGCTCGCTTCTTCCCGATCCGCAGCCGCCCCGCACTCCACCGCCGCCTCCGACCGCCACCGGCGCCACCAGCGCACCCGCCGCCCCGCGCCGCCTCTCCCGTGCGCCTCACCGTCATCCCCGACGACTGGAGCCGCCAACGCTGCCCCTCGCCGCACCCCGCCGTCGCCGGAGTTCATCGGCGCCGCCATCGGTTTTCTCGCCAAAAACCGCACAAATCGATCGAATCGGTAAGAACCGCCCGGTCCGGTTTTTTTAGGTTTTCGATTTAGTAGTCGGTTTTTCTTTTAAAACCCCGTTTAGTATATTTAGAGAACGCTTGCTGGTTTAGCCTCTGGAGCGAACGAGTTCATAGTTTAGGGTTCAGGAGTGAACGTTCGTTGTTTAGAATTTTTCTTTTTCTTTTTTTATTTTCGGCCAAGGACTCATCTGTGAAGGTTTTATTTACAGTTTAGTCCCTAATCTTAAAACGATCACTACTTTTTACTCGTTTATCCAAATCCAACGAAACCAACGCCCACTTCTTCGTTATGAACCCCTTTATTTCAGTAATCCAACTTAAACATGTTTTTGAAAGTTTAAAATTTGATTTAGATCAGATTTAGATTCAAACTTTGTTTGATCGTAACTTGAGTTTCGTAACTCCGATTTAATTGATTCTTTTTGCAAATCGAAGCTCTTGACCTAAACTTTCTGATAAGGCCAAATTTACATAATTTTGGTACTGTTAGAAATTGTTTTATGTGGCAAGAGTTATCTGCTTGGTTTTGATGTTTTCCGAACGGTCTTCTTCGATCTTTCTGATCTTTTGAGTGATTGCTTATGTGTGGTTACTATTGCTTGCTTACGATAGATTGACCGGAGTGTGATGAGTAGAACTATCAAGAGTTTTGAGTGCGAATCATCTTCATCAACATTGCAGGCAAGTTCACACTTTGATCATACCCCTTTCATACCCAGTTTTTATGCATTAGTTTCACCCTCAAACATCGCATGAGTAGGATTGATAACATGTGGGTATTGGGAAGTAGTTGATGAGGTAGGAACCTATTGCCCTGCATTCAAACCTTGGGAGTTACTATTATGTTATGCTTATATTGCCATGCTATGCTCGTAGACGTGGATTGGGTTTGAGAGTATTTCATGACAGATGTGAAATTGTTAATTAATGGTTTACTTAAGGTGGCAACTTTAACACACATCTGGGTGGATTGAGGCACCTGGGTATTCCAGCGATTGCCTGTCTAGGCACCTGGGTATTCCAGGATTGCCTGTTTTTTATGGACCGCCACCCAGGCTCAAAGGGATCATGAGATTATTCATACTAGAAACTTCCGTGTGCAGCCACAAGCTATTATGGGCTCTAGCATAGTTGATTAAGTCGTGTGAACTCTTACAGTGGTAGACTAGCAGATGTAGGGGTTGTAGGTGGTACGGTCTACCCATCGTAAGGTGCAAACGCTTCTGAAAGACTATGTCTCGGTCATCCGTTTCTCAAACACCATGTAGTGCGAGAAATCCAACGGAGGAGATCGAGTCTTGTGGGGAAAAGTGCGCAAACCTCTGCAGAGTGTATAAACTAATCATGATTAGCCGTGTCCCCGGTTATGGACGTTTGAGTATCTAGTACTTGGATTATCATGTGAATCTCATCATGTTACTTTAAATTAATTTTGTTGGGTTTAATGATGTTACTTAATTGGGATTGAGAATGCTGTCAACCATTCTCAATGTTCAACAACCACCATGATAGTTAAATAAAATTTATTCCTTTGCAGTAGGGAAAAATTGGCTTTTCGCAAAAACCTATAACCATAGAGCTTTTCCACCAGCCAAATATGCATGTAGTGATAGCCATTGTTCATCATTCTCTATGGTGTGAATTTGCCAGTACATTCAATGTACTGACCCTTTGTGGCTGCAACGTCTCATGTTGCAGGATTATCTTACGACGAGTAAGTGATACGTTAGGGTTATGATTTCTACACTCAACTTTGCCGTTGGTGTTGATGGGAATCCACAACCTTTGTTACTTCCGCTATTTTGGATTGAGGTAATAGTATTTACGTTACTTTTTACATGTGATTTACCTCTGTTATAAATCCTCAAGTACTGTGTGTGTCAGCATACCGATCCAGGGATGACACTTAAGCACAGAGACTTGACCATCTGAGGTCGGGTCGCTACAAGATGGTATCAGAGCACATGTTGACTGTAGGACGTGACCCTAGAAACTGGCAAGCCCATAGCAAAGATTTTTCTCTACAACTTTCCCTTTCAAAAAGATCTTTTTACCTCTCTTCTCTTCTGAGCTTATTCAAAAATTCCCTTTTAGTGAGACCATATCCCTTTTCCCTTTGGATCACTCGAAGATTCGACAGATGAGACCACTCCAATAAGTACAAGATATTGGACAACTAAGACCGCTTCGGAATGAAGAGGATTTTACTGTGCATCTGAATAATGGAAACTAGAATGGTTGAAGACTCCGAAGACTAGGAGAATTTGAAGGCTCTGAAGAATCCCTAGATTTGTATGACCTAGGAAGGCTACCCTTATGGAACTTGACAAATTATGTCAATGCCCGAGATCAGGGTGTATCGGAGAAAGACCGGAGCATGGAGAGTTAAAAAACTTAAAGTTCTGTCAAGGAAAACCCTAAGGCATGATATATCAACTATGGAGAGATAGCTCATGGAAATGACAAGAGCAGAAACATAGCTATCCATGATGTTATCGCCCGCTTATGCTATTGTCACCGTGCTAAGTTAAACATGCATATGCATGGAAGGATTGGATGGTAGAAGGCTGATGGAGCATCTATCAGCAAGAGGTGAAGTTTTAACCTTAGCTAGTGTATCACCAGGATCTGGAGTGTTACATCAAGAAGTTAAGATGGACCTACAAGAAGCAGTATTTTGACAAGGAAGTATTTCATGAGGAACTCAGGACCCTGAAGATGAGAGTAGCCAAGCTGGAGGAGTAAAACCTCGAGAAACCAGAGATTCGTCAGGAACTAGACCATGGTTCATGCCAAGGATGTTGAAACCTAGAAGTTTGAAATGCAACTCCGGAATATTAAAGGATGCCACGAGAGATTTCACGTCAATAGAGATGATCTGGCAAAAGAACTTGAGAAGACAAGCATGATCGGAAGAAGCCATTGGAGGCATGAACAAGGCTTGAAGAGTTTGGAGACGTTGAAGATTTATTGACCTTTAGAAGACCAAACCCCTGTTATATACCTACGTTAGATGCGACGTTTGTGAGCTGTCATTTGTTTGATGTTTTTCCCGACAGCCACAAATAAAATCTGTCTTTTCAAAACTTTTGTTTGTATTGTGTGTATCCCTCTCTATCTCTCTTATCTCACCCCAAACCCATGGACCCAATAGAGGATGAATGAAGATGAGCTTATATTTTCTGGACCGATGAGTCAATTGGAGACGGACCAATGGATTCAGAACATGGAGGATCACATGAAGAATAACCCTATAGTCGGAAAGGATATGACCCATCATGCTCTTCAGTGCTTTGAACAAGGTGCTGCTACTTGGTGGAGGATGTACCAAACCATCAATGGATGGCAAGGAGTAACCACTTGGAAAGAATTTAAGTTGACTTTGCCAAAGTCTCGGCTTGTGTCCCAGAAGTTGAAGCCTTATGGAAAGGATATGAAGAAACCTTGTGCATGCAAGATTTGTGGAGAAATTAGACACACCCATAAAGAACACAAGGATGAATGCCCTAATTGTGAAGGAAGTCACCCAGTTGAAGAATGCCCAACTAGGCAGATTACTTGTTTCTTGTGTGAAGGGACTACCCACTATCCTGCTCAGTGTCACATTTACCCCATGGTACAACGAACCATCCAGCAGAAGAAAGAAGTAATGAAAGGAGCCCTCATGGAAATTTTAGAAGAAGCTGTGATGAAGGAAGAGATGGAGGACACACCTAAAGAAGACCCGAGTAAACCCTGCACTAAGTCTTGCTATTCATGTGGAGAAGAAGGACACATCTCCCAAAATTGTTTGAATGGGGATCTAGTAGAATTCCCGACAGAGGAAGTAGAGTATGACCCACAGGAAATAGAAGCCCTAATTGGAATGGAAAAGTCCAGAAAGAGAAGCAGAGTGGATTCCAGGAAGGACCTGAGTCATATCACCTGTTATAGGTGCAAGGAGTCAGGGCACTACCTCAACAGTTGCCCAAAAAGGAAACCTCGATACTTGTCAGAAGTAATATGTTTTAGTTGTAATGGAGCAGGGCACTTTGCCAGAGAATGCCCCAAGGAGAAGGAAACTTGTGCTAGATAGTTGAGTTTGCAACAAAAGAAATGGAGTAGTAGAAGTGAGAACATTTTCTTTTATATTGAGGTGTTGAGTTGAGACATGTAATGGAAAAGCGAGAGATTGTAATCAATTGAGAGTGAATAAAGTTAGCATCGTTGGTACTGATATGGATTTTATGAGTTGTTACTCTATGAAGAAGGATTTTGACCATTTCTGAGGATATGAGAAATATGGTCTATGGAAGATTTGTGCATTTTAAGGGTGGTAGTACCCTGTAAGAACCCTTGACCCCTGGAAAAGATAAGGATACTCCACTGAGTGGATTTCAGACAAAATGAATACGAGTTTTGTCTCGATATGTGTGATACCCCAAGAGTATGTGGGATGAAGTTGGAGACCGTCAGTTGTTTGGACCAAATGTGATCAAGGAGTCAGAAGAGAATGTTAAGTTGATTCGAGATAGACTGAAGGTAGCTCAGTCCAGGCAGAAGAGTTATGCAGACTAAAAAATGCAAGGAGGTAGTCTATGAAATTGGAGACAGAGCATGTCTTCGTGTGCCCCTCTGCGAGGAGTTAAACGAATTGGAGTTAAGGGAAAGTTAGCCCTGAGATTTGTAGGACCATACCGAGTTTTGGAGCGTATGGGAGAAGTGGCCAACAAGTTGGAGTCACCCGAAGGACTGTCAGGAGTTCATGATGTGTTTCACGTTTCCCAGTTGAAGAAGTACCATGCAGAGATGTCCAATATTCCCCTGTAAGGACGCTTGACCTGGAAAGGATAATGATGTTCCACGAAGTGGAATATGGACTTCATAAGTATAAGTTTTTATCTCGGTATGTGGGATATCCCACGAGGATGAAGAGATAAATTACTATTGGATATAAAGGAGGTATGATGTCGGAAATATGGATCAATGGAAACTCCATGATGAGTCTGAGTAATCATGTCCTAGTTTGGTGCCAATAGAAGGAAGGAAGGCAGTACAATTGAATGGATTTAAGAATACTAGGAAGTTGGAAGTTGGAATAATGATCAGTTGCCCGATGATAAGTTCAAGGACTACAAGTGATGAGATGGGCCATAACCCACAGGCCCCAGGACCTGCTAAGAAGCAAGCACATTCTTGCTGAAGGAAAAACCCTGGAGGAAGATACGACGTTTATCGGCAGGCGATTTTATAGGAGTAACGCAAAACCTGAGAGTTGTGAAGGAACGGTAGATGTTTGTTTGGCTTGCAGAATCAATGGATTATTCCGAATGCAGTTCATGGACAAGAGAAATTCTACAATGCTTGTGAGGATGACCGAGTGTTAGAATGCGAGATTCGCTAAACCGTATACAAGATAATGATTTGGGTGCGGGATGGATTGATCACCATACTGACTTACTCTTATTATTCGCCTTGCTATATGGGATGGTAAATCTGAGTGACTTACCTATAGTAGAGAGACGATGATCAAAACCTTGTTTAAGCCTTAGAATGGTATAGGTATTTTTCCCTTGTACAAGGCAGATTTTGCCAACCGTAGGTTATACGGTGAGGATCAACCCAGACCCATTTCATGAAGGAGAAACCATAAATGGTTGACCACCATGAGATATCGATAGTTGTTTAGTATTGGCGCCAGACCCGTCATCTAAGAAGACCCAGTCATGGGAGAACTTTACCAAGATGAAAGGACAGAAGAATTGTGGTAAAGGTTATGCCACTACCGGAAGAGCCCAGATAAGGAATTATCCTGAAGATCTGAGAAGACCGACACTGTTAACAATATGGATGAAGTATATGAGTTTCGATGGAACCGTAACCATGCTTCTAAGGGTGGTAGCACCCCAACCCCCCTCCTGCGACAATCAATGGATTTTGAGGAGACCCCAAACCTAACCTATTTCTTTCTAGCCTCTCCGAATCTCGAGGACGAGATTCATTTTAAGGGTGGTAGGTTTGTAACATCCCAAAATTCTAAATTTTGGAATGTTATATTAAATAGATAGAATCGATTGATTGTTTGATTGATTGACTGAAAGTGAGTGAATTCGAACTTTTTGAAAGTTAAATGAGAGGGAATAAAAGGACTTTCCCAAACTTCCATTTTTGTATTTATGATCTCCATGAATTCAAATTCTTTTCAAATACAAAACACTCAAGAGAAGATGACATCACTGCTTCCATTTAAATAAATGAAAAGGGTTTTGAAAAGTTTTGAATTTCATTTGGAAATATTTTTAATTCAGAAACTTTAAGCAACTCGATGATTTTCATGAGAGAAGATAAAATGACTTCTTCAAAACATATGAAATATAAGTTGGGAGTTTAAAAGGATCAAAATTTAAAATCCTTTTGAAATTATTTTCAGTTTGGAGTTATTTGGGTTTTATTCAAATTATTTTTCTCCAAAAATAAAATATACGGAAAATTGGGTAATATGATTCCCTACATCAGAAATTTTGGAGAGAAATAAATTTGAAATAATTTTGGTATTTTTATAATGATTTTATTGGATTTTATTAGACCAGTAGCACTTTTTGAATTATCTAATTTTGTGTGGATTTTATTTGGCATTATAAAATGTCCATGTTGTAGAAAATCATTTTCTGCAAATTTTGGTATATTATATGCCTATAGCATTTTTTATTTGTTTAAGGTTTTCTTTATTTTCTTTGCGCTAAAAAAAACCGTCCTCCTCCGACTAGGCCGGCCCAGCCGAAGCCAGGCCAAGGCCCAGCGCGCCATCGCCCCGTCCCCGAGCGGGACTCCGCTCGGGAGTCCGCCGCCGCGCCGCCACCTCGACGTCCGGGTCACCCCGGACTCTGTGTCGCCCTTTGCCCCCTTCTGCACGCCAGCTCGCCCCCTCCGTACATAAAAAGCATGCCGCCCTCGCCCCGTGCCGCATCTCGCGCGCCGCCGCCTGCCGCAAACCGCCACCGCCGCTGCTCGCTTCTTCCTGATCCGCAGCCGCCCCGCACTCCACCGCCGCCTCCGACCGCCGCCGGCGCCACCAGCGCACCCGCTGCCCCGCGCCGCCTCTCCCAGTGCGCCTCGCCGTCATCCCCGACGACTGGAGCCGCCAACGCCGCCCCTCGCCGCACCCCGCCGTCGCCGGAGTTCATCGGCGCCGCCATCATTTTTCTCACCAGAAACCGCACAAATCGATCGAACCGGTAAGAACCGACCGGTCCAGTTTTTTTAGGTTTTCGATTTAGTAGTCGATTTTTCTTTTAAAACCCCGTTTAGTATATTTAGAGAACGCTCGATGGTTTAGCCTCTGGAGGGAACGAGTTCATAGTTTAGGGTTCAGGAGTGAACGTTCGTTGTTTAGAAGTTTTCTTTTTCTTTTTAATTTTCGGCCACGGACTCATCTGTGAAGGTTTTATTTACAGTTTAGTCCCTAATCTTAAAACGATCACTACTTTTTACTCGTTTATCCAAATCCAACGAAACCAACGCCCACTTCTTCGTTATGAACCCTTCTATCCAGTAATCCAACTTAAACATGTTTTTAAAAGTTTAAAATTTGATTTATATCAGATTTAGATTCAAACTTCGTTTGATCGTAACTTGAGTTTCGTAACTCCGATTTAGTTGATTCTTTTTGCAAATCGAAGCTCTTGACCTAAAATTTCTGATAAGGCAAAATTCACATAATTTTGGTACTGTTAGAAATTGTTTTATCTTGCAAGAGTTATCTGCTTGGTTTTGATGTTTTCCGAACTGTCTTCTTCGATCTTTCTGATCGTTTGAGTGATTGCTTATGTGTGGTTACTATTGCTTGCTTACGATAGATTGACCGGAGTGTGACGAGTAGAGCTATCAAGACTTTTGAGTGTGAATCATCTTCATCAACATTGAAGGCAAGTTCACACTTTGATCATACCCCTTTCATACCCAGTTTTTATGCATTAGTTTCAACCTCAAACATCACATGGTTAGGAATTGATAACATGTGGGTATTGGGAAGTAGTTGATGAGGTAGGAACCTATTGCCCTGCATTCAAACCTTGGGAGTTACTCTTATGTTATGCTTATATTGCCATGCTATGCTCGTAGACGTGGATTGGGTTTGAGAGTATTTCATGATAGATGTGAGATTGTTATTAATGGTTTACTTAAGGTGGCAACTTTAACACACATCTGAGTGGATTGAGGCACCTGGGTATTCCAGCGATTGCCTGTCTAGGCACCTGGGTATTCCAGGATTGCCTGTTTTTATGGACCGCCACCCAGGCTCAAAGGGATCATGAGATTATTCATACTAGAAACTTCCGTGTGCAGCCACAAGCTATTATGGGCTCTAGCATAGTTGATTAAGTCGTGTGAACTCTTACAGTGGTAGACTAGAAGATGTAGGGGTTGTAGGTGGTACGGTCTACCCATCGTAAGGTGCAAACGCTTCGGAAAGACTATGTCTCGGTCATCCGTTTCTCGAACACCATGTAGTGCGAGAAATCCAACGAAGGAGATCAAGTCTTATGGGGAAAAGTGCGCAAACCTCTGCAGAGTGTATAAACTAATCATGATTAGCCGTGTCCCCGATTATGGATGTTTTGAGTATCTAGTACTTGGATTATCATGTGAATCTCACCATGTTACTTTAAATTAATTTTGTTGGGTTTAATGATTTTACTTAATTGGGATTGAGAATGCTGTCAACCATTCTCAATGTTCAACAACCACCATGATAGTTAAATAAAATTTATTCCTTTGCTGTAGGGAAAAATTGGCTTTTCGCAAAAACATATAACCATAGAGCTTTTCCACCAGCCATATATGCATGTAGTGATAGCCATTGTTCATCATTCTCTATGGTGTGAATTTGCTAGTACATTCAAAGTACTGACCCTTTGTGGCTGCAACGTCTCATGTTGCAGGATTATCTTACGACGAGTAAGTGATACGTTAGGGTTACGATTTCTACACTCAACTTTGCCGTTGGTGTTGATGGGAATCCACAACCTTTGTTACTTCCGCTACTTTGGATTGAGGTAATAGTAATTACGTTACTTTTTACATGTGATTTACCTCGGTTATAAATCCTCGAGTACTGTGTGTGTCAGCATACCAATCCAGGGATGACAGTTAAGCATAGAGACTTGACCGTCTGAGGTCGGGTCGCTACATAGCATTGCAATACCGTTTACGCTCACTTTTATCATTAGTTACCTTGCTGTTTTTATATTTTTCATATTACAAATACTCATATATATCATCCATATTGCACTTGTATCACCATCTCTTCGCCGAACTAGTGCACCTATACAATTTACCATTGTATTGGGTGTGTTGGGGACACAAGAGACTCTTTGTTATTTGGTTGCAGGGTTGCTTGAGAGAGACCATCTTCATCCTACGCCTCCCACGGATTGATAAACCTTAGGTCATACACTTGAGGGAAATTTGCTATTGTCCTACAAACCTTTGCACTTGGAGGCCCAACAACGTCTACAAGAAGAAGGTTGTGTAGTAGACATCAATCTCCCATCGGGTAGATCCAGTAACCATATGCTCCCTGGCCTCCGTCGGAGTGAATAGCGACCACATACGGATCAACATAGTGGCTCGAAAAATAACCTGCCAAAAGTGAATAGTTGTTGTTCTGTTAAATACTAAATAATTTCTGCAGTTCCAGACTGCCCATAATAAAGCACATACTCCTACACGGATGTGTCTCGCTATCATGTGAAAGAATTGATTATTGCCGTCCCCTTGGACAACCTTTCGAACTTTAGCTCTGAGAGCCCACTTCAACTCTTCCTCTCGAAGCAGTTGTTTCAGCCTCAGTTCTGCCTCCACTTTACCTTCCAGCTCTTTGTGATCTAAAATGGATGACTTGGCTTTTAAATCTAAGGTACTGATAAGGTTAAGGATTCTTTCCCTCTCAATTATACCTGGCCATACCTCGGGCCGGGCCAGGCTTCGGGCCGGGCCTAGCCAAGCCCAACGCAAAAAACCCAGGCCCGAGCCCGGCCCGGCCCGGCTGTCGGGCCTGTTTTCTGGGCCCGAGCCCGGCCCAAACATGTAAAAGCCCGTTGGGCTTCGTACCGGCCCGGCCCGTCCTTTAGGAAAACGTGAAAACGATGGGCCCGGGCCCGGCCTTCGGGCTCAAAATCTATGCCCGAGCTCGTCCCGGGAGCGGCGTCGGGCCGGGCCGGGTCGGGCCGGGCCGTTCGGGCCAGACTGCTCATGGCCAGGACTACTCTCAATCCTATAGACGCCACTCAGATGTTTAGCCCGACCGCGAAGGAACTGACGTAAGGGCCTAATCTTATTCTGCCATCTTTCTATACCCGATCTTCCTCCTGAATCTTTTGCTCACTCATGTGCTATTAGATCCAGGAAACCCTCTCACTCAAACCATGCTAATTCAAAAGATAAGATATTCTTATTTCACACGTGAGTTGCCTCCCTAGAGTCAACAAGTTATGGAGTATGGTCAGATATCCCTCTGGATAACACCTGGCCTGTCACCAAGGGAAACTTTTGCTCCCATTCCACGCTGGTGAGAACACGATCCAACTTCTCATATGTTGGAATTGGCAATGTATTAGCCTAGGTAAACATTCTACCAGAAAGCTCGATCTCTTTGAGATCCAGGCTTTCAATTACTGTGTTAAACATAAACGACCATCTGCCGTCAAAGTTGTCATTGTTCTTTTCTTCCCGCCGTCGTATAATGTTGAAATCACCCCCACCAGAATGGGGAGCTATTCATTTCCATAAATACGAACTAAATCAGCCAAAAACTCAGGTTTGAGCTCAGCTGAGCGGCTCCATACACTTCCATGAGTGCCCATTTGATACCAGTACATGACAAGGTAGGACAAATCTAGCTATGGCCACTGCCACACTTGTTCACATTTCGTTTTTTTCGCTATCATCTCACCCCACACTGATTCTTACAACTTTACTAGCCCTAAAGCCATGCATATCATCATCTCTCTGGTGAAAAGATTTTGGCACCCCATAAGCTCTCACCCTTACTGTAAAAAGCTTGTAATAAGCAGCTCCAGATGTTGCTGTCATTTTACCAATTCTAGTTACAACTTCACTGCCTTTTAGCCGCAAAGGATGGTCATACATCTCCAATTCCACCAATGCCATGAACCTGATGAGAAAAGACCGGTTTCCCAGAATCCACCGTCAACATCTCTGTAGTGGCCGCTGGAGCGAGTCGCTACTGAGATCTTTTAGGCGAGAAGGAGCTGGGCATCGTGGATACCTTGACTGGGTGAATGAACATTGGTGAGTCTCGGTCAAGAGCTTTGGTGTCATCTTTGTAGCGTGGGGTGTGTGTCTTTTGGTTATTTGAGCGTATGCACACTTCTGTCTCAGTTCCAACCTAGTCTGCTATGTAGCTAGGTTCAGGGTGTGTTTTTCGGATGCCTTGAGGCTGTAAATCCGATGATGAAATGTGGGTGTTGGTAGTCTGTGTTTGGGTTGTAATGCCCTTTGATTTATATAAAGAAAAAACATATTTGTAATGATGTTTCCCTCAAACACAAACACCACTCCACTACCTAGCTGCTGATCATGCTCTGCTGATTTCCTCCCTGACTGTCCTAATAGCAGTTGAAACCCTCGGCTACGCATCCCACAAGTTTAGCCACTGGACTGGACCTCACCTGGTTAACATGGACCACTTTTCAGATGCGTGCAAATTTAACTCTTGAGTACAGTAGATGGTAGTTTTTGGCCTATGGTTTCCCTTGAGCCGTCGATGGTAGTTCCATTGTCAGGCGTGGCGGTTTGATGAGAAGACACCTGTATTCAAAATCATTTGCTTTACACTGACCACCTCAAGGAAATTGCTTTTGAAAAGCCATTGTCAGCATCTCTGCAGTAATGTTTCCCTCGAGCACATGCACCACTCCCTAAGCTTGTCACTAAGATCAACTCCAACTCGTGGCGACCCATTTTATTCGTTTGCGTCATCCGGATAGAAAACTTGGCCAAACGCCCAACGGAGTGACCGAAACGGAAGCCCGTGTCCACCTGCTGTCCATTTATTATCCATCGCGCGCGACACGAGCTAGCTAAGAGAGTGAGTGTGTGTGTGAGAGAGAGAAGTTGCTGAGTGGCTGCTGGCAAGCTGGTGGTAGTAGAAGTTCAGTGAGACAGAGGAGTGTCTACTGGCAAGTGGGCGCGTATTTATACACGGTGGCGCTGACGTAAGTTATCATGTAGAGGATGCGAGGTTGGAGCTCCATTGGTAGAGAGGATACCACCCTAGGTCCCTGGCCCCGAAGTGATCGGGGTAAAAAGGGGCAAGGCAAGGACTATCAACGTGTTTGTCAGGGGATCATACATGGTAGTAAGAACTTCTTAGAAGCAGTGGTTAGTTCTAATCTTCGACAGGGGATCATACATCAAAAATAATTACAGTACAAGTGTAATACAAGCAGCAAAAAAAGCTTATTGAATGCAATGTCCCGGGATGAGGAGGGTGTTTCGCGGTTGCCCTGGTCACCTTTATTGGTGGGCACCACGTGCTCACATGATCACATCCAACTGATCACATCTCAATCCCGCGTTGAGGTCTTGTCTTGCTCTGGGGTGTTCGCTGAAATTTCGTGGCTGCCGGAGTATTTCCTTTCTTGGCTCCTGTGTGGAACAAATGATCCTTTGCTCACCTTGATCCGGTGTACTACTGTACTGTACATGATAATATACACAATCGGCTGTACTAGCCAGTGGAACAAATGAGGCTATAACCCTTTAATTTCGCTCCTTCTTCTCCATGCCCACTGTACATCCACTAGTAGGAAATAGGGCTTTGGTTCAGGCCTGGCCAGCCCGTTAGTCCCGGTTCAGTTATGAACCGGGACCAATGGAGGCATACGTCCTGGTTCATGAGCCCAGGAGGCCGACCGGGCCTCGTGGGGCATTGGTCCTGGTTCGTCTGGACCCATTTGTCCCGGTTCCAGGCACGAACCGGGACCAATGGTGAGATCAGGAAAAATATGGACCATTTTCTGCACATCCAGAATGGAGCCATTTGTTAAATCCCTTGTCGGTCCGGACATCGGACAATCATGAGAGAGGCGGTTCGGCCCAAACCCTAGAAGCGCTGCCGAGGCCACCAAAATTTACCAAGTTAAAAGAGCGTTGTCGTCGAGGCCACCCCAGACCCTAGAAGCGTTGCCGAGGCCACCCCAAACCATAGAAGTGTCGAGGACACTAATATGATTCCTTGTTGTGATTAGCTAGCTAGGTCTACGTTTGCCACTAATATATCCATCTTTCATGTTTGTATATTAATTGCCATGTTGTAATATTCGCAGAAACTACTAAGCACCGAGACTTGGAAGCAGAACAGGTGTTGGGGGACATAATCCTCAACGGAGGTGATGTCTTATACTATCTCAACGACACCGATGGTATGGAAGGAGAGGGTGAAGAAGGCTCCGGTGATCGAACAATGGAGGAGGAAGGAAATGATTATGATGGCTCCGGTGACCGAATGCCGGTAGAAGAAGGAGACCATGATGACGGCTCCGGTGACCGAACGGAGTCCGGCCAGGTATATATATTAATTATGTATGTGCTGACTAGCTAATTGATGCATTCATTGTTTTGGTACGTACACATATTAACTCTCTTCTTTCTTCTTTTCTAGCCCTCCAGATCAAGCCGAACTTCGATAACGAGACGAGGCCCGAAGAAAAAGTTGCGCTAGGATGAAAGGTTCACGATCACAGCAATCGCGGGCGATGGTCAACCGATTGAACCCATCCAGACTAAGGAAGCATTTTCTGCTCAGTGCGGGTTTCTTGTTAGGGACATGATCTCGATCAGCATCCACCAATGGTATAAGCCTAAGAACAAAGACCCTCAGGTGTCTTATGTCAACAATAGGCAGAAAGATAACCTTTGGACCGCGCTGAAGGCAAATTTCACCCTACCGCCAGAGAAGGATCTGGAGAAGCCAGTTATAGAGCCATTGGTCAAGGCTCATGCTCTTAAGAAGACGGCAGTGTTGGGGAACATAGTAATTTCAAAAAAATTCCTATTCACACGCAAGAGCATGGTGATGCATAGCAACGAGAGGGGAAGAGTGTTGTCCATGTACCCTTGTAGACTGTAAGCGGAAGCATTATGACAACAAGGTTGATGTAGTCGTACGTCTTCACGATCAACCGATCCTAATACCGAAAGTACGACACCTCCGCGATCTGCACACGTTCAGCTGGTGACGTCCCACGAACTCACGACCCAACAGAGTGTCGAGGGAGAGCTTCGTCAGCATGACGGCGTGATGACGGTGATGATGATGCTACCGGAACAGGGCTTCGCCTAAGCACCGCTACGATATGACCGAGGTGGATTATGGTGGAGGGGGCATGGTAACCCACAAGTATAGGGGATCGCAACAGTTTTCGAGGGTAGAGTATTCAACCCAAATTTATTGATTCGACACAAGGGGAGCCAAAGAATATTCTCAAGTATTAGCAGCTAAGTTGTCAATTCAACCACACCTGGAAACTTAATATTTGCAGCAAAGTGTTTAGTAGCAAAGTAATATGATTGTAATGGTGACGGTAGCAAAAGGTAATGATAGCAAAAGTAATGTTTTTGGTATTTTGTAGTGATTGTAACAATAGCAGCGGAAAAGTTAATAAGCGGAGAATAATATATGGGAAGCTCATAGGCAATGGATCAGTGATAGAGAATTATGCCGATGCGGTTCATCATGTAACGGTCATAACATTGGGTGACACAGAACTAGCTCCAATTCATCAATGTAATGTAGGCATGTATTCCAAATATAGTCATACGTGCTTATGGAAAAGAAATTGCATGACATCTTTTGTCCTACCCTCCCGTGGCAGTGGGGTCCTAATGGAAACTAAGGGATATTAAGGCCTCAGTTTAATCGAGTACCAGACCAAAGCATTAACACATGATGAATACATGAACTTCTCAAACTACGGTCATCACCAGGAGTGGTCCCGATTATTGTCACTTCGGGGTTGCCGGATCATAACACATAGCAGGTGACTATAGACTTGCAAGATAGGATCAAGAACTCTCATATATTGATGAAAACATAATAGGTTCACATCTGAAATCATGGTACTCGGGCCCTAGTGACAAGCATTAAGCATAGCAAAGTCATAGCAACATCAATCTCAGAACATAGTGGATACTAGGGATCAAACCCTAACAAAACTAACTCGATTACATGAGAAATCTCATCCAACCCATCACCGTCCAGCAAGCCTACGATGGAATTACTCACGCATGGCGGTGAGCATCATGAAATTGGTGATGGAGGATGGTTGATGATGACGACGGCGACGGATTCCCCTCTCCGGAGCTCTGTATCGTAAAACGCGATGAATCCTTCTCCTTTATTTTTTCTCCTCGAAAGCAAATATATAGAGTTGGAGTTGAGGTCGGAGGAGCTCCAGGGGGGCCATGAGGTAGGGGGCGCGCCCAGGGGGCAGGCGCGCCCCCACCCTCGTGGCTAGGGTGTGGGCCCCCTGGTCTTGATCTTTTGCTAGGATTTTTTTTATTTCCAAAAAGACGTTCCGTGAAGTTTGTGGTCATTCTGAGAACTTTTGTTTCTGCACATAAATAACACCATGGCAATTCTGCGGAAAACAGCGTCAGTCCGGCTTAGTTCCATTCAAATCACGCAAGTTAGAATCCAAAACAAGGGCAAAAGTGTTTGGAAAAGTAGATACGACGCAGACGTATTGCTACCTCTTGAGCACTTGCATTGGTTTTCCCTTGAAGAGGAAAGTGTGATGCAGCAGAGTAGCGTAAGTATTTCTATCAGGACCCCGATCCTAAGTCACACCGATCTAGCATGTAACACTTCATATCACTTTGCGGCCTCACGCACGGTATTCCCACGGGTGCCACCTTACCTGGCCCGGGACCGTTTGCGCCTTTTGGCTCACGTATATGATAATGTCGCTAGCATCCATATGACAGAGAACCCGGGCCGACATGGCTAGTCGTGAACCCAAAGCGGCACCAACCTATGGGGATAGGCATACATGAATCACATCGAGCATGTCGGTCAGCAGCATGTGAATCCGGACTGTAGCACTGGGCTAACAGGACTCCGAGGAACCCGGGATGTAGCATGCTAGGCAGGACTCCGGAAGTCACCGCGTGACGTTTCCCCGAAGGGACATACATAGGAACGAAATGAAACACATGCCGGCCAGTCAATTGTCCTGAGCAGTAGTGCTGGGCTAGCAGGACTCCGGTGAACCGGGCTATAGCAGACTACTATGGCTCATGGAAGCACTAGAATACATTTCCCCATAAGAGAGGCTGCCAAGGATAAACAACCAGGTTGTCGGATCCCAGACATACCAAGCATTTCAATCATACACACAATATGCTCGATATGTGTAAATACAACATGGCATCACAACATAACTCTACGACTCAAAGTATTTATTCATTAGGCTCCGAGGAGCGAGATATTACAAACATGGGTCTCATGACCCAACAATCATAGCATACAAGTCAAACACATGCAGAAACTTAACATGTCTGAGTACAGACATCTACAAATGAAAAAGGCTGAGAAGCCTGACTATCTACCAGATCCTGCCGAGGGCACATGATCGTAGCTGAGGTATCAAGCTAAACGTCGAAGTACACACGGAACTACTAGCGAGACTGACGTCTCTCTGCAAAACATAAAATAGGCAAACGTGAGTACAATTGTACCCAGCAAGACTTACATCAGAACTATCTACATATGCATCGGTATCAATAAAGGGGGTGGTGGAGTTTAACTGCAGGAAGCTAGATTTGACTTAGTGGCTAACCTGAACTACGACTGCAAGCAACTCTTTTGAGGTGGCGCACACGAGTCCACATATTCACCATTCAATACACCACTATGGACCCACTCCTGTCTCCCTACGAGAAGGCCCCATAGCACTCACACTTATCTTGCAAGTTTTAGAGTATCCACTTTCACTTGTCTGTGAACTATTATAGGCATCCCAGAAGTACTTTACCGCAGACACGACTATTCGAATAGATGATGTTAACCCTGCAGGGGTGTACTTCTTCACACACGCTCTCATCACTTATCGCCGTTTACATGACATGTACTCGGCAACCTTCAAGCGGAAGCCCAACGAGGGTGTCGGCCACGGCCTACCTAAACACTCAAGTCTCTAGTCTAGGTTTATCGCCTATCCAGGTTTCATCCGCAGGGAGTCCGGCCGAGGTTTCCACATACGACCCCGGACGATGTGTACAGGGTTCCGAGACACCAAACGGGTGCCCGGCATGCCCGGCCACGGTGTATCTACCGCATCATAGCCCACCCCTAGGGTCAGCGCTACGCACGGCCGCCAACACAAATCCTATAAACACCAGAAACTAGTTGCAACTCCTGGACAGAGGACAAGGGTGATCAAGAAGCCGAGAGGGTCCATTGGTTTCGGGCCCAATGCGTGGTAGTAACTGTTTCATGGATCACAAACATAGAACTCAGTTCTTGAGGACGGCTTCAATGAGACAACCCACCATGTACTCCTACATGGCCTCTCACCGCTACCTTTACCAAATCATGTTCCCACACTTAGCTCTCAACAGTAGGACATGTTCATCACCATTCCAATTCATTCCCGATGAATCAGACCCGACTCAACTCTAAGCAGTAGCAGGCATGACAACAAGCATGAATGAGTAGGCACATCAGGGCTCAAACAACTCCTACTCATGCTAGTGGGTTTCATCTATTTACTGTGGCAATGACAGGTCATGCAGAGGATAATGGGTTCAACTACCGTAGCAAGTAACAGTTGAATCGTTGTTGTCTTAATGCAGTAAAAGAGAGCAGGAGCGAGAGAGTGGGATTGTATAGGAATGAACAAGGGGGTTTTGCTTGCCTGGCACTCCTGAAGATAATATAGTTCTTCATCGGTGTCATCAATCTCATCGTCGAAACCACGTGTATTGAGAGGGGACAAATACCGGCAACAGAGAAAGAAACGCAATCAATGCAGTGCACAATATGATGCATGATCATGACATGTCAATATGCTGTGGTTTGAGCTAATGCAACTAGCAACATGTTAAATGGAGTTGGTTTGAACCCTAGGTTCAAATTCAAACTCCATATGTGAGAGTTTAAATTCCATCTATATGAATTGGCCTAAACAGCAGCCATAAGTTGTTCTAACATGCATGAAAATGCCACAAACAGATTCCTTGAATTTTTCTGATAATTTTTCATATATAAATTATTTCATTCTGAGTTATAGATTATTTTCTATGATTTTTAGAAGTTTTAGGCATTTTTTGAAAATAAATAAATCATTTAGATTTATTTAAAATCCAGAAAAGGTTTTACTACGTCAGCATGGTGTAAGAGTGACATCATCAGGTCAACTGTGGCTGGCCAGGTCAAACCTGATGTCGGGGTAATGGGCCACGGGTAGGCTAACCTGAGTCCGTGAACCTTTCAAGACATCGGGGCAGGCTGCGCCCCTCAAGACCCCAGGACGAAGAGCCGCCTTCTGAGAAGTCGGCGGCAAGGCAACCGACTGCCCACTCGCGGCCGAGTCCCGGGGACGACTTCAGGATGAGCCGACTCCTAACTAGTAACCTCCAGAGAAGTCGGCCATGGGAGCCGGCCCGTGACTCCAACAAACCCCATGCCCTCATCAAGAGGGACGGGACGGGGAGTGGCTACAGTAAAGCCCACTCCCACCCCTTTCCAAAGGCAGGCATGACCACAGTACGCCGTACCCGCGGAGATCTCTGTCCGGCGCGACACTATTGCCATGCCGGCCCAGACATCAGCACCAGTGGGCAGAATCCTGCACCCGCGACGGCTTGTCTGTATGACCCTGGGGCGGCGTGTCCTACCAGTCAGCGGGAGTCCAGAAGACGGTGACGCCGTCACCAGTTGGACCCGTTGGGAGTCGGCCCCTGAGAGTCGGCCAGCCCCTACCCCGGGGCCCACGCGCCATTAACCAGATGTGACGGGAAGTGGCAATACTGATCACCCGCCAGGCGGTGGGGCTATTGCCACGACCCCATGACTAAGCCCGCGTCATTAGAAGCACGGCTATAGTAATCAGCAGCCGGCAAGACCCGCCAATGGCGGACACGGCCTGTCGACGCCGTACCGGACCAGTCGGGGGGACCCGCTAGTTGGCGGGCCCCAGCAGTCGGCGGAGAAGACGGAGGCCGGAGAAACTGACGGCTGGGCCCGCGCCCAGCCAGATTACCATTGTACCCCTGGGGGGTAGGCCTATATAAACCCCCAGGGCACCCATGCAAAGGGTTGGAATCCATTAGCACTAGACCAGGTCATATAGGAAGGAGAGAGCTAGCCTTGCCTGGTCCTACCTCCAGGAAACAGCTCGAGGAGCAACCGTGTAAACACTTTGCCATAGTGATCATGCGGAGACCCCGCAGAGCAGCAGTAGGGGTATTATCTCCCCGGAGAGCCCCGAAGCTGGGTAAGATTCGCCGGCGTGCATGCCTTCGCCTTATCCCGTTTCCAGGCACCAGCGACGTTCTACTCAGCCCCACCATGATAAGCCATCCTTTGGCATATGTCGCACCCAACCCCCAACATTTGGCGCCCACCGTGGGGCCTGGTGCACCGTCGTCCGGAGACCTGCTCTGGACGGGAACCCTTTTCCTCCCTGGCGAGCGCAGCCAGCCCGACACGCAGACGGAGTTTGCGCTGACGCGCTGCACGGCGTTGAGATCCCCTGCGCAGCTAGCTGCCTCGCCGATCTTGTCGGCGAGGTTCGCCTCTCCGACGAGCCTGCATCCGACGCAGGCACGGGCGGCCCCGAGAGCCTCCTCACGGGCCTCCTCGACCAACTCCACGTCGCCGGTGAGCCTGTCGTGGACTTGGAGTCTATAGGCTCCACCGACCCGATGCTGGTCGACTCCGACACCGCGTCGCTCGACGTGTTCCCCACCAACGTGGTGGTCTATGATGAGCCGCTCCCTCACGCGGAGAGCGACGGAAGCACCGTCACCGAGGTGCTCGTCATCGGTCATGACGAGCCTCCCAGCGGAGGAGCGCATGACCCACTTGGCGCGGCACTGCAAGACCTGACTGCACCCATTCCGGAAGACGCTGATGCGGAGACGTTGGAGGCACGCCGCCTTCAGCTTGTCGAAGGCGCGGAGAAGCTGGCTAGCATGGGATGCTTGTCACAAGCCTACCAGCGTGAGATGGATCGCGATGTGGGTGGCTCGCCAGCCCCAGCTGGGCCCAGCCGCCTAGGCGCGGTCCACCAGCGCGGCATGGCCATCACCAACCTATTCAGGGCAAATCGCCCTGTGTACGCCACACCTGCGGAGAACATTCGAGCCGCCCAGGTGGCGATGGACGAGCTCGACAACTTGGAGGGCGAAGAGCGCCGCCTGATGACAGAGCGAGTCCAGCGGCTCCTCGACGCGGCTGCCGCGCAGAACGAGGCCGGCTGCCGCACAGAGGCGCCGCGGCGGCAAAACGATGACCCGCCTCCACGCCGAGACCAAGGCTCGACGTCTCGGACACCGACTGGCGGCGCCCGAGGAAGGAAAGACAAGGATCCGACTGTCAGCCACAGCCGAACTCGCATTACCATAGAGCGCGACCAAGATGGCCGCCCAAGAGCAGTGGAACGACGGGACGACTGTCCGCCTCCTCCTCCTCGCAAGGAAAGGCGAGTCTCCCTGCCGCTTGTTGACCATCCGACTCTCGGCGACCGCCTTGGCCGTCGAGAGGGAGTCGGAGAAAACGACGCCCGCCACCGGATCGACCGGCTTCACCGATCCCTGGCGCTGGAAGAAGAGGACGAGTTGGGCCCGGCTTGTTTCGGGCCCCGCTTTCGAGACGAGCCCTTTCCCAAAGGGTTCACACTCCCAAGAGACACGCCCAAGTACACCGGCTCCGTGAAGCCGGAGTACTGGCTGGTTGACTACTCCATGGCCGTCAACATAGTGAATGGCAACAAGCGTGTCGCCGTAAAATACGTTCCGCTCATGCTCTAGGGCACGACCCGGACATGGCTGAACAGCCTGAAGCCCTGCAGCATCAATAGCTGGGTCAACTTCATCGATGCATTCGTCCGCAACTTCACAAGCACGTACAAGCGTCCTCCCAAGCCTCGTCACCTTTCCTTGTGCGTGCAAGGCCCCAACGAGTCAACTCGCGACTACCTCACGCGTTCGGCCGAGCTTCGGAACTCCTGCGAGGGCGTGCACAAGGTGCAGGCTGTCGAGTACTTCACCGCCGGGTGCAGAGAAGGCACCCTCCTCAAGCACAAGCTCCTCTGCGACGAGCCAGAAACCCTCGACGAGTTGCTGATCATAGCAGACAAGTATGCCACGGCCGACTCCTCCATGAAGGCGGAGATTCAAGTTAGTGCGACTAGCAAAGTGGCCCCTCAGGCTCCTTGAACTCCGGCTAGAGACGCCAGTCGGCGACAACAGCAGAGCGACCACAGGCGCAAGGCCCCACAGCCAGCTTCTAGTAGCCGGCAGGTGGGGATAGTCGAAGACCAGCAGCCAGAAGGGCAGCCTCCACCCAAGCGACAGAAAGGAGGCAAGCCCAACTGGTTGCCGGCTTTCTCATATGAGCAGACTCTGGATGGTCCTTGCAAATTCCACAGCGGCGGGAAGCCGTCAAATCACACCACCCGGAAGTGCCACTGGCTTACCAAGATCGCCAAAGGAGACGGCCTCCTGCCTCCCCCGCCTGCTGGGCAGCAGCCTCCGCCTCCGCCCCAACAGCCGGCTGTCAGGCCAGTCAGCGCAGTACAAGATGAGTACCCCGAAGAGCACGGAGCCTACGTGATATTTACCAGCGTGGCTGATGATCGACGCAGCAGGCGGCAGCAGCAAGAGGTGAATGCAGTAGCAACAGAGACACCAGAGTTCATGCACTGGTCCGAGAAGCCTATTAGCTGGAGCAGAGCTGATCACCCAGAGGTGATGCCGAGTCCGGGCTCTTATGCCTTGGTCCTGGATGCCACCTTTGCCACGGATATACGAGCTGCTCGTTTCTCGCGAGTTCTGATAGACGGAGGCAGCAACACCAACATCCTATACAAGGACACCATGGAGAAGTTAGGAATCAAGCAAAGACAGCTTCAGAACAGCCAGACTGTGTTCCACGGCATTATTCCTGGTCTTTCCTACTCACCAATCGGCAAGATCCTAATGGACGTCCTCTTTGGAGACAAAGATCACTTCCGCCGAGAGTCAGTTTGGTTTGAGGTGGTGGATCTCGAGAGCCCATACCATGCCTTACTCGGCCGACCCGCCCCGGCCAAGTTCATGGCGGTCCCCCACTACGCCTACCTCAAGATGAAGATGCCTAGTTCCAAGGGGATTCTGATCGGCCGGCGACTACTGAAAGTCGTCTGCCTGTGCGGCTGAGAGTAGTCGGTTGGCTGAGTCCCTGGTGATCGCGGCCGAGAAGCGGCTCCTTGACCGGGTTGTGGCGATGGCCGGCAAGCAGCTAGAGGTGTCGCCTAACCCCAAGGAGTCGGAGGCTGAGGGTTCGTTCAAGCCGGCCAAAGAGACAAAGAAGATACCCTTGGATCCGAAGCACCCAGAGAGGTACGCTGTCGTAGGCGCAAACCTCGACAGCAAATAGTAAGGTGAGCTCGTCGATTTCCTCCGTGAGAATCGGGACATCTTCGCATGGTCCCCCAAAGACATGCCAGGTGTACCGACGGAATTCGCCGAGCACAAGTTACATGTCCGATCTGATGCAAAGCCAGTCAGGCAGCCCTTGCGCCGCCTATCAGAAGAAAAGAGAAGAGTTGCCGGAGGAGAGATAGCCCGAGTCCTAGCAGGCGGCTTCATTATGGAAGTATTCTTTCCAGAGTGGCTAGCCAACCCGGTCCTGGTACTGAAGAAGAACAAGCAGTGGCGAATGTGTATTGACTACACAAGACTCAACAAGGCTTGCCCCAAGGACCCGTTTGCTTTGCCAAGAATTGATCAGGTGATAGACTCCACAGCCGGATGCGAGCTGTTGAGCTTCTTGGATGCATATTCAGGATATCACCAGATCAAGCTGAACCCGGCTGACAGACTGAAGACCGCCTTCATCACACCGTTTGGAGCCTTCTGCTACCTCACCATGAATTTCGGCTTGAGGAATGCCGGCGCCACCTTTCAGCGTTGCATGCAGAAGTGCCTCCTCAAGCAACTCGGCAGAAACGCCCATGTCTACGTGGACGATGTGGTGGTGAAGACGGAGAAGCGTGGAACACTGCTGGAAGACCTCAAGGAGACCTTTGAGAACCTGCGTCGATTCCAGATCAAGCTCGACCCTGAGAAGTGCATCTTCGGAGTACCAGCCGGCCAACTCGTTGGTTTCCTGGTCTCTGAACGCGGCATAGAGTGAAACCATGTAAAGATCAAGGCCATTGAGAGGATGGAGGTACCCAACCGACTGCTGGATGTGCAAAAGTTCACTGGCTGCTTGGCATCCATCAGCTGATTCATCAGTCGGCTGGGCGAGAAAGCTCTCCCCTTATACCAGCTCATAAAGAAGACCACTTTTTTTGAGTGGAACCACAAGGTGGACGAAGCTTTTCTCTAGTTGAAGAAGATGTTGACTACTCCACCCGTTCTGGCGGCTCCGACTCCTAAGGAGCCTATGCTCCTGTACATCGCCGCCACCAGCCGGGTAGTCAGCACAGTCATTATAGTGGAACGCAAGGAGGAAGGCAAGGCACTACCTGTCCAGAGACCAGTATATTACCTGAGCGAAGTGTGGTCGACCTCCAAGCAGAACTACCCCCACTACTAGAAGATGTGCTATGGCGTGCACTTTGCCGCCAAGAAATTGAAGCCTTACTTTCAAGAGCATCCAATCACTATGGTCTGCATGGCCCCACTTGCCAAGATCATCGGAAGCCGAGATGCTTCTGGCCGAGTGGCCAAATGGGCCGAGACCGCCATCAAGTCACAAGCACTGGCCGACTTCCTCGTCGACTGGGCCGAGACCCAGTACCTACCTCCAGCGCCCGACTCCACCCATTGGCGGATGCATTTCGACGGCTCCAAGATGCGCACCGGCTTGGGAGCCGGCGTTGTCCTCACTTCTCCTAAAGGCGACAAGCTCAAATACGCACTGCAAATCCACTTTGCCGCCTCCAACAACGTCGCCGAGTACAAGGCGCTCATTCATAGGCTCCGGCTTGCCAAAGAACTTGGCATTCGCCGAATCCTATGTTATGGCGACTCGGACTTAGTGGTCCAGCAGTCGTCTGGCGACTGGGACGCCAAAGATGCAAACATGGCGAGTTACCGTTTCCTCGTGCAACAACTCAGTGGATATTTCGAGGGGTGCAAGTTCCTCCATGTGCCAAGAAACGACAACGACCAAGCAGACGCCCTGGAACGAATCGTCTCTACCCGCCAAGCAATACCATCCGGCGTCGCCCTTCAACACCTCCTCAAGCCGTCTGTCAAGCCTTCACGAGAATCAGACTCCATATTTGTGCCGGCTCCTCCCAAAGAAGTCGGATCCGACTCCAGAGCCCCGACAGACGGTACGAGGATTTTGGCAGATGGCTCCAAAACCGCCACAGTCGAAGCCGGCCCAGGGACTGCAGAACCCGGCCCTGAGTGCGGCGCCCGGCCCGAAGACTCTAGAACTCAGCCCAAGGGCTGCGCCAGTCGGCCCGGGGACTTCATTAATCCAGCAAGCGGTTGCTGACTCCAGCCCGCCGCCTCCCAGCCCAGCTGCCCTCGTCCAAGTCGCAGTTCTGGTAGTCGAAGAAATAGCAGCACCCTCATGGGCCCAGCCCATCCTCAAATTCTTGGTGAGCAAAGAGCTGCCGCCTGATGAGGCCTCAGCTCGGCAAGTACAACGCTGAGTGGCAGCTTACACCATAGTCAACAAAGAGCTAGTCAGGCGCAGCGTCACTGGTGTCTACCAATGCTGCGTAGAGCCAGAGCAAGGCCAAGCAATTCTCAAGGACATCCATCAAGGCGAGTGCGGCCACCATGCGGCTTCAAGAGCACTCATCGCCAAAGCTTTTCGACACGGTTTCTTCTGCCCGACTGCCTTAGAAGAGGCCAAGCAATTGGTCCAAAAATGCAAAGGGTGCCAGAAGTTCCGCTCCAAGCCACATCAGCCGGCTTCTGCACTCAAGACCATCCCCATTGCGTGGCCTATCGCAGTTTGGGGCCTAGACATGGCGGGACCATTCAAGATGACACGAGGTGGCTTAACTCACTTAAATGTCGCGGTGGACAAGTTCACCAAGTGGATAGAAGCGAAGCCAATCAAGAAACTGAATGGTCCGACTGCCATGACTTTCATCTCTGACATCACAATTTGGTGCGGCATACCACACAACATCATCACCGACAATGGCACGAATTTTGCCAAAGGCGCCTTGGCCCGTTTCTGTGCGACACAGGGCATCCGACTGGACCTAGCGTTTGTCGCCTATCCACAATCAAACGGCCAGGTGGAGCGAGCAAACGGCCTCATCCTGTCCGGCATCAAGCCCCGACTGGTCGAGCCTCTGGAGCGCTCGGCTGGCTGCTGGCTCGATGAGTTGCCAGATGTCCTCTGGAGTCTGCGCACGACTCCAAACAAGTCAACCGGCTTCATGCCTTTCTTCCTCGTCTACGGTGCTGAAGCCGTCATCCCAACGGACATAGAGTTCGACTCCCCGGGAGTCACCATGTACACCGAGGAGGAAGCATAAGAAGCACGTCAAGACGACGTCGATCTGCTGGAAGAGGGTTGGCTGTTGGCACTCAGCCGGTCCAGCATCTACTAGCAGAGCCTGCGCCGATACTACAACAGGAAGGTCAGGCCGAGATCTTTCCAAGAGGGCGATCTTGATCCAGCGAAGAGCCGGCCAGCACAAGCTGTCGGTGCCTTGGGAAGGCCCTTTCATCATCATCAGAAAAGTGCTGGGCAATGACTCCTACTACCTGATCAACGCTCAGAAGCCCCGAGCATGCAAGAGGGACGACTCCGGCAAAGAGACAGAGCGGCCATGGAATGCAAATCTCCTCCGAAAATTTTATAGTTAAACGCAGTATGTATCACGCTACCTTTTGTATTAAAAGTACCAAGACTTCGGGCCCCCCGAGAAGAGCTCGGGGACTGCCCTCTTTTATCTATATGATAAGAAATATGCCTTCAAGTATATTAATCTTTGTTATGCCACTTGGCATTGGGTTCGACTAGTCGGCCCGGGGACTTGCCGTCCTGCGCTATGAAATGCTTCCTGCAGCCGGACAAGTAGTGTGTGGCGTCTAAGCCGTCTCCTACCAGAAGCCGCAGCTCGCAGAGCGACTGTCTGGTGGGCAGGAGTAAGGAAGAATAGGCATCCACATGAAAAATGGCTAAGGACTCAAAGCGTAAACATAGCTTAAGGCCGGCTTCCAGCCTTTTTTTCACAAACCGACTCTTGAAATAGTCGGCTTGCCGCCTTCTATCTGACTTGTTAAACAACTCTAAAAACGGCTAAGTACTTGCCTTCCCAAAGTAACCAAGAATTTGATCCAGAAGCAGTCTACAGAGCGGCTGTCCGACTGACTAAGACGGCAACTGAGGGAAGACAGCAAAGGAAAAAGCCAAAAGAGCAATGAGCAAGAAAAGATAGAAGTCGGATGAATATTTACATAACAAAGGCCCTTGGCCGAATCTTCGAGCAGAATTTCAAAATACACCCCGCGGGTGGAATTGTGCGAATTAACAAGTTCTTCACAGACTACTAAAGAAGATAAAATAAAGATAAGGCGGCAGCCTAGGAAGCGGCAGACGGATTCGGAGGGTCAGAGGAGACGACGGTGTTAGGCGTTGGGGCGGCCGGCTGGGCAGTCTCGACTTGATCGCTTCCGGCGGCAGTCGGCTCGGTCGCACGCGGCTCGTTGCTAGAGGCGCGGTCGAGCTGAGGCTGGCCGTCCGCTTCGTCTTCTGGTGCCTCCGTCTCGCCTCCGTCCTCCGCCCCGCCTTCCTCCTCGACGTTGGAGCCGATCACCTCCGCCGAGTCCTCGTCGTAGTCTGGGTTCATCCCAAACCACTCTGGCGGTGCCTCCTCGCCGTCTTCAGCCTGCTCGAGGACGAAGATGCTGGTGTCGGTGTACTCGGCGATTGCCGCGGCGCGCTTGACGAGGGCATCTTCCGCGGCTGCCAGCTCCGGCTGGGCCTCTGACCGAAGTGTGGCCAGCCGGTCTAGGTCTAGCCTCGGATACCACACCTTGACGAATTCCAAGGCTCAGCACGCTCCAGCCCGGGCCGAGGAACCATTCTAGGCCTCAAGACGGCCAGCCGCGACCTCCAGCCAGTCGGCAGTCCGACTGGGGGTGCGCGGAGTCTGCATGTCTGGCCACAGGGCAGCAATCGCCTGGGCGCCGACCCATTGAAGCCGGCGCAGCATCCGGTGAGCCGGCCGAAGGCGAGCCTCGATGCTCAGGATCTGCTCGTCAAGGGTTCGGGGGGCGTCGGCGGCGATCTCTGCGCCTTCCGCCCTCAGCCCTTCACGGTCAGCCTCGATGGCTTGGTTGGCGGCCTGGGAGTGGCCAGGGAAGAAGTCTGCCAAGACGAAAAGAATGAAGAAGCAAGTCAAAAATCAGGAGTCGGCTCGACCTATAGTCGGCAGCTCGAAGAAATAAAGTAAAGAAACTCACCATCAACGATGTCCTCAATCTTGTGGAAGCCGGAGGCCAGCAATGCCTCCTTGTCAAACCAGGAGGAGCGCTCGCTTGCAAACTCGGCCAGGAAGGCGGTCTCTGCTTCTTCCGCCTCCTTCTGCGTCTTCTTAAGCAGCTCCTTCTGCTCTGCCAATTGTGCGGCCAGCAGATCGTGCTCTGCGGCGAGCTTGCTGCACTCCTCCCCCTTGGCGCGCAATGTGAAGTTGACTTCGCTCAGCTGCTGTTGAAGAGTGGCGTTGGCCTCTGAAGAGAAAGAAGGAAGAAGGCGTTAAGTCATCAACAAAGAAGGTCGCCGAGGAGATCCGGTCCGACTGCTCAGCAATCGGCCCGAATCTCGGGGACTACAGCCCGCGGGTGCGCCAGCGCGCCCCCGCAAAGAAGAAAAAGGACTCACTCCGGCTCTCCGACAAGTCGGCGGTCCGCTTGCCCAGCTCTTCAACGTTGCGGTTGAAGGCAGTGACACAGAGGTTGTGATAGTCCAGCGACAAGTATTTTAGACAATAGTTAGTACCCGGAACTCACCAATTGGAGTTCCGGGCCGCCTACTCAGCAGTCGGCCCGAAACTCGGGGACTACACCCAATGGGTGCGCTGGCGCACCCCCATAGAGAGGAACAAGAAAACAAGGACAAAAGAGAAAGCATACCCGGACGGCTGCCCGCGACGCTAGGTGCGCCTTGGTGCAGTTCTAGATAGCGTCGCCCTCAGCTCACAGCTTTGTCTGGACGTCCAGAAGCGCCTGGTTCAGCGGGCCCATGCCGCCTCCTCGCACCCACCCAATGGGCGCGGCGCTCGTCGCTTCGGTGTCTGGGATCATCGAGCTGGCGGTGCCGGTCACCAAGGGGCGTGGCGCCGAAGTCGCCTTCTCAAGACGGCGGCGCGTTGGCGAGCCGACTTGAAGGAGTAGCTTCTCCACGGCCTCGTCTTCAGTCGGCGGCACCGGCGGGCCCGCCGGTTGTTTGCCTTGCGCGCTCCCAGATGGCGGCGGAGGTGGCGACAAAACAATCACGTCCGGCACGGAGGCATCGCCGCCTTCCCTCTCCATGATGGGGTTCTCGCCGCCGGCTTCCCCAGTCTGCCCCGTGAACTCCGGAGGCAGCGGCGCAGAGTTCAGCGGGATGACGAACACCGCCGATTGGCGGTGCGCGGCCTCCTCAGCCTGCCGCCTCGCCGCGACAACGGCTTCGGCCTCCGCCAGCTTCTTCTCGGCGGAGGCCTCCGCCTTCTCGGCCTCCACCTTCTCCAGGCTGGCGGCTTCTTCCTCGTCGCACTTCTCCTGCGCATTCCACTCCGTCGCCTCCCGGAGGTCGGCGGCGGGGTCAATCCGCCGAGTGGTGGCGGACGTCTCCGCCGACCCCACGACGGAGGCGGTGACGACCCTCTCAAAAGTGAGGGGAGCCCTGGAGACAGGGAAGCAAGTAAAGACTCAGACAAAAGCCACAAAGAAGGAATAAAGGCATTAAAATGGAATACTCACGCGAAGACTAGTATCGGCTTCTTTACTTCCTTGCAGAAGCGGATGGCCTTCGCGGCCGCCTCGTCCCGCTTGGTCGCCGCAGCCAAACTCTTGGGCTTCTTCGGCCGACTACCGAACAAGGTCGGCATGGCCCTGCGCTTCTTCCCACCGCCTGGAGCGCCCGGCGCGGCAGAAGAGCCCGCGCCAGGATGGCCGACTCCTGGCCGGTGGCAGGGGGCGACCTCCTCATCATCATCAGGCCAGTCCTCTAGACCGGCCCCGAGGCACGGGCCGCCTCCTCCCTCGGCGTCGTCTTTCAAAGCTGTCGCCCCCAGATTGGGGTCGTCGACATCTCTCTCCGCCCGGTCGGCGAGGAACTCGCGGGCCGGCCCCGCGGTGCCGGCTGATGGATGGAGGAGGGGATTCTGACCAAAGCCGACTGGTCAGGTCGGACAAGACAAACTCGGCAAGAAAGAAGACAATTCAAAGACAGAAGGAAAAAGGCAACTCACTATGGGTGGGGTGTTGGCGCGAGAGTACGGCTCCTTGCCGAACCGACAATCCTCCAGGAGCTTGTTGTCTGAGAGGTAGTTCACCATGTAGGCCACCTCCTCGTGAGGCATGTCCTTGGTGCACATCCGACTCGGGTCATGGTGCCTGCTCATTTGGCATATCATGTGGGGGCGACCTTGGAGCGGGAGAACTCGGTGCACCACGAAGGCGGCCAACAGATCCGGACCAGTCAAGCCCTCCGACTGCGTCAGCACTCGGAGTCGCGTGACAGCGCCGGCTCCCGCAGGTGTCAGCGACTTGGCCCGATACGACCAGTTGGCCAGCCTCCCAGCCGGCGGGCCGGCTTCAAAGCCGGCAGATTGACCCAATCGCCCTCCGCGAAGACGCTCTTCACGTAGAAGTACGATCGCTGCCACATCTTCACCGACTTTATCAGCTTGATGGTGGGGAAGGGGTTGTCGGCCCCCGACCTCCGCACGGCGATGAACGCGCCGCACTAAGCCGGCACGCCTGCGGCCTGGGTGCCGAGCTTGGAGTAGAAGAACTCCCCCCAGAGCTCGATGGTGGGGAGGACTCCGAGGAAGCCTTCGCACAGGGCAATGAAGGCGGACAACAGCACCACCATGTTGGGCATGAGGTGGTGCGGCTGGAGGCCGTAGAACTCCAGAAAGGAGCGGAAGAAGCTGCTCGCCGGCAGCCCCAGGCCGCGCAGGCAGTGCGAGCGGAAGCTAACCCGCTCACCCTCCTCCGGCGCCGGAGAGATCTCCCCCCTCGGTGCAAGGCGTACCCGCATGTAATCCTTGCTGGGGAGCCGACGAGTCTTGTAGAGGAACTCGATGTGGTCGTCATGGACCTCTGAGCCATCCCAGGTGCCGGAATGCACCGAGAGAGGCGCGGCGGCGGAGGAAGAGCTCATCATGAGCAGATCGCCGCAGCGTTCGGCAAAGCTTGGGCGCGCGGCGGTGCGAGGAAGAATAAGAAGAAGAGAAAGGAGTAGCTTGGATGAGGGGCGCGCGTGCTCTGCCGCTCCCCCTCCTCCCCCTACTTATAGCCTCATGGGCTGCGAAGCCGAGGGGGCGGTCGTGGGATTTACTGCGCCCACGACCCCACGACCCCCACGTTTCCACGCCAAAGTTACTGCGCGCAGTAACTTCACGGGAATCCCAACCGTTTGCTCAGGCCGCAGTGGATCCGCTCGTGCGCCGAGGCGCGCTAATGGCGGGCCCCGCCTATGGGCCTGTCCCGTCACGCGCGTGGGCAGGCAGACTGGCCCGGCCGCGTGGTCACGTGACGGGCCCAGAACGGGCGGCGGCCTGGAAGCTTAGCCAGCACGCCACTTGGATCCCGCTGCGACGTTCGAAATATCGTACAAATCAGAGTTGAGCGAGTGCGACTCCTTCTAGTTGGCCCGGTAGAAGTCAAGAAAGATCCATGTCTCGGGCACCCGAAAAGAGAAACTGCTGAGGCTCCTCGGCCGATCGTGCGTGGCGCCTCATCAGTTTCGAGGACTACTGTCGGAGTAATGGGCCACAAGTAGGCTAACCCGAGTCCCTGAACCTTTCAAGACATCGGGGCAGGCTGCGCCCCTCAAGACCCAGGACGAAGAGCCGCCTTCTGAGAAGTCATCGGCAAGGCAACCGACTGCCCACTCGTGGCCGAGTCCCGGGGACGACTTCAGGATGAGCCAACTCCTAACTAGCGACCTCCAGAGAAGCCGTCCATGGGAGCCGGCCCGCAACTCCAACAAACCCCATGCCCTCATCAAGAGGGACGAGACGGGGAGTGGCTATAGTAAAGCCCACTCCCACCCCTTTCCAAAGGCAGGCATGGCCATAGTACGCCGTACCCGCGGAGATCTCCGTCCGGCGCGGCACTGTTGCCATGCCGGCCCTGACATCAGCACCAGTGGGTAGAATCCTGCACCCACGACGGCTTGTCTGTACGACCCTGGGGCGGCAGGTCCCACCAGTCAGCGGGAGTCCAGAAGACAGCGAGAGCGTCACCAGTCGGACCCGTTGGGAGTCGGCCCCCGAGAGTCGGCCAGCTCCTCCCCCCGGGCCCACGCGCCATTAACCAGATGTGGCGGGGAGTGGAAATAGTGATCGCCTGCCAGGCGGCGGGGCTGTTGCCACGACCCCATGACCAAGCCCGCGTCATTAGAAGCATGGCTACAATAATCAGCAGCCGGCAAGACCCGCTAGCGGCGGACACGGCCTGTCGGCGCCGTACCGGACCAGTCGGCGGGAACTGCTAGTTGGCGGGCCCCAGCAGTCGACGGAGAAGACGGAGGCCGGAGAAACTGATGGTTGGGCCCGCACCCAGCCGGATTACCATTATACCCCTGGGGGGTAGGCCTATATAAACCCCCTAGGGCACCCATGCAAAGGGTTGGAGTCCATTAGCACTAGACCAGGTCATATAGGAAGGAGAGAGCTAGCCTTGCCTTCTCCTACCTCCAGGAAACAGCTCGAGGAGCAACCATGTAAACACTTTGCCATAGTGATCATGCAGAGACCCCGCAGAGCAGCAGTAGGGGTATTATCTCCCCGTAGAGCCCCGAAGCTGGGTAAGATACGCCGGCGTGCATGCCTTCGCCTTATCCCGTTTCCAGGCACCAGCGACATTCTACTCGCCCCCATCATGATAAGCCATCCTTTGCCATATGTCGCACCCAACCCCCGACACCTAACCAGTGGGGTCTACTGGTCAGTGACAGACCGCTGGCATGAGTCACTGACGTGTGGGGCCGGTCAAAGGCCACGTCAGCAAGTCAAACTGACGTGTGGGACCAGCTGGGTTAATAACTAATGTAAACAAAACATTAAGTTAAACTAAACAGGCACTGGGCCCACATGGCAGTGGCTCTAGGGGGTTTTAGCAAGGTTATTAGCACTAATTAAGCCAGCGCCACGTCAGCTCGCCGGAGCTTGGTCGGCGGCGACCAAATACGCGGCAGGGTTTCACCGGAGTTGCTCGGTTTTCTCGTGCGGGTCACCATTTGGCGCACTGGGGGCACCAGGAGGAAGCCCTCGCTTGGCCGCATCGAGCAGAGGCAGCAGCAGGGTGCAGGGTGGCTGGAGCTCGCCAGAGTAGAGCTCACGGCGGCGCCGGAGTTCCGGCGGAGAGGGAAAGAGGGCTACGGTGCACGTCGGGGCGAGGGAGTGCGTGTGTTAGGCTCCTGAGGACGCACTGAATGCGGTGGTGCGCTCAGACGTGTGCTTGCACGGCCGTACCCACGACGGCAATATGGCCGGTGGCGAGGAGCGCTCGGGCTCGAAGGGGGTGGTGGCTACGCGGCGTAATCAAGCACGGGAAGTAGGGGGCTAGGTAGAGGAGCTCATGGCAGATCCAGAGAGCTGGTCGGCGGCCTTGGGGAAGCGCGGACGGCGCCAAACAACGGTGGCGATCTCCGGTGGCCGAGGTTGAAGAAGACGACGTCGAGGACGAAGCAGGGCTTCCCGACTCGCTTGGCTCGGTGTAGAAGGCATAGGCGACAGTGGCGGAGCCTCTGGGCAGGTCGAGGTGGCGAGGGGAGCATGGTGGCCACGGCGAATGGTGACGGTGGCGACGAGCTCCACTCGAGAGGAGATGGGGGGAGAGAACCAGGGGAGGGGGAGCTGCGAGGGGAGGAGGGCTCCATCCGGACGGCGCCTGCATCCTAATCCAGCTCGGTGGAGCCCTCCAGGAAGCAGGAGGTGGCCGGCATGCGACGTGCGCGCGGTGGGCACGCGCCATCGTCCTCCTGGCAGGTGAGGAAGACGACAGGGGGAGGCCAGTGGGCTGGGCTGGGCCAGGTAGGTGAGCGGCAGGTAACTCTTCCCTCTTCTCTTTTCTGTTTTCATTTATTTATTTCTCTGTTGTTTGTTTTGAATTAGTAGAAATACTTATCCGTTTTAGAAAATTCTGAAAATAATCATAGGCACCTTTGGAATTACTCCCAACAACCTAAAATTACTTGCAAAAGTATTTGGGAATTTAAAAGTATTTATAGTATTTTAAATGCCCAAATGCAAATAGTTATGTCTTAATTCAAAAATCCAAAATGGCTCCAAAATTATGAACCCATTTTTGGCAGAGGTTTTAGCCAGAACAAAAAATGATGAGCATTTTTAAGGGCATATTGGGTTCATTGAAAATATTTAAAGTTGGGCCTATTTGCATTGCTTTGGTGCTAGGGGTTTGATCATCCCCATTTCAGTTTCATAAAAAATAAACATGATGCCATGATGATCATGCAAGAGTAAGCAAAGCTAAGCTAGGGCTGTAACAACTTCCCTCAGTTTTTGAGAACCAAGGTATCAATCAAGTAGGCGGCCACACACGAGTCCCTCGCACCTACGCAAACAAATAAATCCTCGCAACCAACGCGGTAAGGGGTTGTCAATCACTACACGGTCACTTACGAGAGTGAGACCTAATAGATATGATAAGATAATATTTTTGGTATTTTTATGATAAAAATGCAAGCAAAGTAAAAGCAAAGTAAAAAGCAACGTAAATAACTAAGTGTTGGAAGATTAATATGATGAAGATAGACCCGGGGGCCATAGGTTTCACTAGTGGCTTCTCTCAAGAGCATAAGTATTTTACGGTGGTTGAACAAATTACCGTTGAGCAATTGACATAAATGAGCATAGTTATGAGAATATCTAGGTGTGATCATGTATATAGGCATCACGTCCGAGACAAGTAGACCGACTCCTGCCTGCATCTACTACTATTACTCCACTCATCGACCGCTATCTAGCATGCATCTAGACTATTAAGTTCATGAAAACAGAGTAACGCCTTAAGCAAGATGACATGATGTAGAGGGATAGACTCATGCAATATGATGAAAACCCCATCTTGTTATGCTCGATGACAACAATACAATACATGCCTTGCTGCCCCTACCGTCACTGGGAAAGGACACCGCAAGATTGAACCCAAAGCTAAGCACTTCTCCCATTGCAAGAAAGATCAATCTAGTAGGCCAAACCAAACTGATAATTCGAAGAGACTTGCAAAGATAACCAATCATACATAAAAGAATTCAGAGAAGATTCAAATATTGTTCATAGATAGACTTGATCATAAACCCACAATTCATCGGTCTCAACAAACACACTGCAAAAAGAAGGTTACATCGAATAGTTCTCCACAAGAGAGGGGGAGAACATTGTATTGAGATCCAAAAAGAGAGAAGAAGCCATCTAGCTAATAACTATGGACCCGTAGGTCTGAGGTAAACTACTCACACTTCATCGGAGAGGCTATGGTATTGATGTAGAAGCCCTCCGTGATCGATGCCCCCTTCGGCGGAACTCCGGAATAGCCCCAAGATGGGATCTCATGGATACAGAAAGTTACGGTGGTGGAATTAGGTTTTTGGCTCCATATCTGATCGTTTGGGGGTACGTTGGTATATATAGGAGGAAGGAGTACGTCGATGGAGCAACAGGGGGCCCACGAGGGTGGAGGGCGTGCCTGGTGAGGGTAGGCGCGCCCCCTACCTCGTGGCCTCCTCTTTTGTGTCTTGACGTAGGGTCCTAGTCTCCCGGGTCTTGTTTGTTGAGAAAATCACGTTCCCGAAGGTTTCATTACATTTGGACTCCGTTTGATATTCCTTTTCTTCGAAACCCTAAAACAGGCAAAAAACAACAATTCTGGGCTGGGCCTCCAGTTAATAGGTTAGTCCCAAAAATAATATAAAATTGGATAATAAAGCCCAATTATGTCCAAAACAGTAGATAATATAGCATGGAGCAATCAAAAATTATAGATACGTTGGAGACGTATCAAGCATCGCCAAGCTTAATTCCTGCTCATCCTCGAGTAGGTAAATGATAAAAATAGAATTTTTGATGCGGAGTGCTACTTGGCATAATTTTAATATAATTCTTCTTAATTGTGGTATGAATATTCAGATCCGAAAGATTCAAGACAAAAATTCATATTGACATAAAAATAATAATACTTCAAGCATACTAACAAAGCAATTATGTCTTCTGAAAATAACATGGCCAAAGAAAGTTATGCCTACAAAATCATATAGTCTGGCTATGCTCCATCTTCACCACACAAAATATTTAAATCATGCACAACCCCGATAACAAGCCAAGCAATTGTTTCATACTTTTGACATTCTCAAAACTTTTTCAATTTTCACGCAATACATGAGCGTGAGCCATGGACATAGCACTATAGGTGGAATAGAATGGTGGTTGTGGAGAAGACAAAAAGGGAGAAGATAGTCTCACATCAACTAGGCGTATCAACGGGCTATGGAGATGCCCATCAATCAATATCAATGTGAGTGAGTAGGGATTGCCATGCAACAGATGCACTAGAGCTATAAGTATATGAAAGCTCAAAAAGAAACTAAGTGGGTGTGCATCCAACTTGCTTGCTCATGAAGACCTAGGGCATTTTGAGGAAGCCCATCATTGGAATATACAAGCCAAGTTCTATAATGAAAAATTCCCACTAGTATATGAAAGTGATAACATAGGAGACTCTCTATCATGAATATCATGGTGCTACTTTGAAGCACAAGTGTGGTAAAAGGATAGTAACATTGTCCCTTCTCTCTTTTTCTCTCAGTTTTTTTATTATTATATTTTTTATTTGGGCCTTTTTTATGGCCTCTTTTCTTTCTCTTTTTTTTTCGTTCGGAGTCTCATCCCGACTTTTGGGGGAATCATAGTATCCATCATCCTTTCCTCACTGGGACAATGCTCTAATAATGATGATCATCATACTTTTATTTTTCTTACAACTCAATAATTACAACTCGATACTTAGAACAAAATATGACTCTATATGAATGCCTCCGGTGGTGTATCGGGATATGCAATGAATCAAGAGTGACACGTATGGAAGAATTATGAATGGTGGCTTTGCCACAAATACGATGTCAACTACATGATCATGCTAAGCAAAATATCAATGATGGAGTGTGTCATAATAAACGAAATGGTGGAAAGTTGCATGGCAATATATCTCGGAATGGCTATGGAAATGCCATAATAGGTAGGTTTGGTGGCAGTTTTGTGGAAAGTATATGGTGGGTGTATGATACCGGCGAAAGGTGCGTGGTATTAGAGAGGCTAGCAAAGGTGGAAGGGTGAGAGTGCGTATAATCCATTAACACAACATTAGTCATAAAGAACTCATATACTTATTGCAAAAATCTACAAGTTATCAAAGCAAATTATTACACGCATGCTCCTAGGGGGATAGATTGGTAGGAAAAGACCATCGCTCGTCCCCAACCGCCACTCATAAGGAAGACAATCAATAAAAAAATCATGCTCCGACTTCATCACATAACGGTTCACCATACGTGCATGCTATGGGAATCACAAGCTTTAACACAAGTATTTCTCAAATTCACAATTACTCAACTAGCACAACTTTAATATCACCATCTTTATATCTCAAAACAATTATCAAGCATCAAACTTCTCATAGTATTCAACACACTCATAAGAAAGTTTTATTATTAATCTTGTATACCAAGCATATTAGGATTTTAAGAAAATTACCATGCTTTTTAAGACTCTAAAAATAATCTAAGTGAAGCATGAGAGATCAATATTTTCTATAAAACAAATCCACCACTGTGCTCTAAAAGATATAAGTGAAGTACTAGAGCAAAACTACATAACTCAAAAGATATAAGCGAAGCACATAGAGTATTCTAACAAATTCCAAATCATGTATGGCTCTCTCAAAAGGTGTGTACAGCAAGGATGATTGTGGTAAACTAACAAATAAAGACTCAAATCATACAAGACGCTCCAAGCAAAACACATATCATGTGGCGAATAAAAATATAGCTCCAAGTAAAGTTACCGATAGAAGTAGACGAAAGAGGGGATGCCTTCCGGGGCATCCCCAAGCTTTGGCTTTTAGGTGTTCTTAGATTATCTTGGGGGTGCCATGGGCATCCCCAATCTTAGGCTCTTGCCACTCCTTGTTCCATAATCCATCAAATCTTTACCCAAAACTTGAAAACTTCACAACACAAAACTTAAAGTAGAAAATCTCATGAGCTCCGTTAGCGAAAGAAAATAAAAGACCACTTCATGGTACTGTAATGAACTCATTTTTTATTTATATTGGTGTTATACCTACTGTATTAAAACTTCTCTATGGTTTATAAACTATTTTACTAGCAATAGATTCATCAATATAAGCAAACAACACACGAAAAACAGAATCTGTCAAAAACAGAACAGTCTGTAGTAATCTGTAGCTAGAGCAAGATCTGAACCCCAAAAATTCTAAAATAAATTGCTGGACGTGAGGAATTTATCTATTAATCATCTGCAAAAAGTATTAACTAAATAGCGCTCTCCAAATAAAAATGACAGCAGTTCTCGTGAGCACTAAAGTTTCTGTTTTTACAGCAAGTGTAACAAGACTTTCCCCAAGTCTTCCCAACGGTTCTACTTGGCACAAACACTAACTAAACACAAAAACACAACCAAAACAGAGGCTAGATAAATTATTTATTACTAAACAGGAGCAAAAAGCAAGGAATAAAAAATAAAATTGGGTTGCCTCCCAACACGCGCTATCGTTTAACGCCCCTAGCTAGGCATAACAACCAAGGATAGATCTAGGTATTGCCATCTTTGGTAGGCAATTCTTCAATGAGGCATCTACCATCGTTAGGAGTTTCTTCCTTTTTATTGATTATCAAATTTTTAGGCACAAGATTGAAAAAATCATTTGTAATAAATGGTTCCTTAATGATAGCAAAAAGATTGGGATGAACACTTATAGATTTGAGATCCGCAGTTTCCTTACTAGAGGATTCACCCTTATTTTTAGGAACATTCATAAGCTTGGAAATTTTAGTAGGAGGACTTGGAGTATTCTTTATGGAAGAAAAAGCGGTTCCCAAGTTGGTAATAATATCCTCAAGTTTATCAATCCTAGTGGAATCATGATTTATTTTCTCATTAACTATGGGTTCCTTTTCTTTAATATTTTTCAAAGTAACTCCTACTTTAGATCCATATTGAGAGATTCGGCTGTGGATCTTTTTATCCAAATTTTCAATTAACTCTACGGTAGCAACCTTATTTTCAATAATTTCAAGCCTTTGCATTACATGCTCTAAAGTTAATACAGTTCCATTAACCAAAAGAGGGGGTGAGCCAAATAAATCTATCATAGCATTATCAGAATCAAAGTATGGCTACCTAAGATGTTCCTCCGGTAATAGTATCAAGAACATATCTGTGCCAAGGAGTAATGCCTACATAAAAATTGCGAAGGAGAACAAACGTAGATTGCTTCCTAGTAGATCTATTTTGAGCATTGCAAATTCTATACCAAGCATCTTTTAGATTTTCTCCCTCCCTTTGATTAAAATTTAGAATTTCACTCTCGGGAGATAACGGAGAAGATAAGGGACTAGCCATAACGACAAGCAAGCAACTAACACACAAGATAACAAAAAGCAAGCGGGCAAAAAGAGGCAAATAGAGAAAGAGAGGGAGGATAGAGAGAGAGAGAGAGAGCGAATAAAACGGTAAGGGTGAAGTGGGGGAGAAGAAGACGAGAGGCAAATGGCGAATAATGTAATGCGAGAGATAAGGGTATGTGATGGGTACTTGGTATGTTGACTTTTGCATAGACGTCCCTGGCAACGATGCTAGAAATCCTTCTTGCTACCTCTTGAGCACTGCGTTGGTTTTCCCCGAAGAGGAAGGGATGATGCAGCAAAGTAGCGTAAGTATTTCCCTCAGTTTTTGAGAACGAAGGTATCAATCCAGTAGGAGGCTACGCGTGAGTCCCTCATACATGCACAAAACAAATAAATACTCGCAAGCAACGCGAATAGGGGTTGTCAATCCCTACACGGCCACTTACGAGAGTGAGATCTGATAGATATGATAAGATAATATTCTTGGTATTTTTGTGATAAAGATGCAAAGTAAAATAAAGGCAAAGTAGAAAGCAAAGGAAATAACTAAGATAGACCCCGGGGCCATAGGTTTCACTAGTGGCTTCTCTCGAGAGCATAAGTATTCTACGGTGGGTGAACAAATTACTATTGAGCAATTGACAGAATTGAGCATAGTTATGCGAATATCTAGGTATGATCATGTATATAGGCATCATGTCCGAGACAAGTAGACCGACTCCTACCTGCATCTACTACTATTACTCCACTCATCGACCGCTATCCAGCATGCATCTAGAGTATTAAGTAAAAAAAACAGAGTAACTCCTTAAGCAAGATGACATGATGTAGAGGGATAGACTCATGCAATATGATGAAAACCCCATCTTGTTATCCTCGATGGCAACATACAATACGTGCCTTGCTACCCCTACTGTCACTGGGAAAGGACACCGCAAGATTGAACCCAAAGCTAAGCACTTCTCGCATTGCAAGAAAGATCAATCTAGTAGGCCAAACCAAACTGATAATTCTAAGAGACTTGCAAAGATAACCAATCATACATAAAAGAATTCAGAGAAGATTCAAATATTGTTAATAGATAGACTTGATCATAAACCCACAATTCATCGGTCTCAAGAAACACACCGCAAAAAGAAGATTACATCGAATATTCTCCACAAGAGAGGGGGAGAACATTGTATTGAGATCCAAAAAGAGAGAAGAAGCCATCTAGCTAATAACTATGGATCCGTAGGTCTGAGGTAAACTACTCACACTTCATCGGAGAGGCTATGGTGTTGATGTAGAAGCCCTCTGTGATTGATGCTCCCTCGGGCGGAGCTCTGGAATAGGCCCTAAGATGGGATCTCGTGGATACAGAAAGTTACGATGGTGGAATTAGGTTTTTGGCTCCGTATCTGATCGTTTGGGGGTACGTAGGTATATATAGGAGGAAGGAGTACGTCGGTGGAGCAACAGGGGGCCCACGAGGGTGGAGGGCGCGCCTGGTGAGGGTAGGCGCGCCCCCTACCTCGTGGCCTCCTCTTTTGTGTCTTGACATAGGGTCCAAGTCTCCCGGGTCTTGTTTGTTGAGAAAATCACGTTCCCGAAGGTTTCATTCCATTTGAACTCCGTTTGATATTCCTTTTCTTCGAGACCCTAAAACAGGCAAAAAACAACAATTCTGGGCTGGGCCTCGGGTTAATAGGTTAGTCCCAAAAATAATATAAAAGTGGATAATAAAGCCCAATAATGTCCAAAACAGTAGATAATATAGCGTGGAGCAATCAAAAATTATAGATACGTTGGAGACGTATCACATGCTCCTAGGGGGATAGATTGGTAGGAAAAGACCATCGCTCGTCCCCGACCGCCACTCATAAGGAAAACAATCAATAAATAAATCATGCTCCGACTTCATCACATAACGGTTCACCATACGTGCATGCTACGAGAATCACAAAATTTAACACAAGTATTTCTCAAATTCACAACTACTCAACTAGCATGACTCTAATATCACCATCTCCATATCTCAAAACAATTATCAAGTATCAAACTTCTCTTAGTTTTCAACACACTCATAAGAGAATTTTATTATTAATCTTGAATGCCTAACATAATTAAAGCAAATTACCATGATGTTTTGTAGGACTCTCAAAATAATCTAAGTGAAGCATGAGGGAACAATAGTTTCTATAAAAGAAATCCACCGACGCGCTCTAAAATATATAAGTGAAGCACTAGAGCAAAAACTATATAACTCAAAAGATATAAGTGAAGCACATAGAGTATTCTAACAATTTCCGAATCATGTGTGTCTCTCTCAAAAGGTATGTACAGCAAATATGATTGTGGTAAACTAAAAAGCAAAGACTCAAATAATACAAGACTCTCCAAGCAAAACACATATCATGTGGTGAATAAAAATATAGCTCCAAGTAAAGTTACCGATGGAAGTAGACGAAAGAGGGGATGCCACCTGGGGTATCCCCAATCTTTGACTTTTTGGTGTCCTTAGATTATCTTGGGGGGGCCATGGGCATCCCCAAGCTTAGGCTCTTGCCACTCCTTGTTCCATAATCCATCAAATCCTTGCCCAAAACTTGAAAACTTCACAACACAAAACTTAAAGTGGAAAATCTCGTGAGCTCCGTTAGCGAAAGAAAACAAAACACCACTTCAAGTTAATGTAATGAACTCATTATTTATTTATATTGGTGTTAAACCTACTGCATTCCAACTTATCTATGGTTTATAAACTATGTTACTAGCCATAGATTCATTAAAATAAGCAAACAACACACGAAAAACAGAATCTGTCAAAAACAGAACAGTCTAGTAATCTGTAGCTAGCGCAGGATCTGGAACCCTAAAAATTCTAAAATAAATTTCCAGACGTGAGGAATTTATCTATTAATCATCTGCAAAACGAATTAACTAAATAGCACTTCCGAAATAAAAATGGCAGCAGTTCTCGTGAGCGCTAAAGTTTCTGTTTTTTACAGCAAGATTAACAAGACTTTCCCCAAGTCTTCCCAACGGTTCTACTTGGCACAAACACTAATTAAACACAAATAACACAACAAAAACAGAGGCTAGATAAATTATTTATTACTAAACAGGAGCAAAAAGAAAGGAATAAAAATAAAATTGGGTTGCCTCCCAACAAGCGCTTTCGTTTAACGCCCCTAGCTAGGCATAAAAAGCAAGGATAGATCTAGGTATTGCCATCTTTGGTAGGCAATCCATAAGTGGCTCTCATAATATATTCATAAGGTAATTTAATTTTCTTTCTAGGAAAGTGTTCCATTCCTTTCCTTAACGGAAATTGGAATCTAATATTTCCTCCCTTCATATCAATAATTGCACCAATCGTTCTAAGGAAAGGTCTACCAAGAATAATAGGACATGAAGGATTGCAATCTATGTCAAGAACAATAAAATCTAAGGGCACATAGTTCCTATTTGCAACAATAAGACCATCATTAATTCTTCCCATATGTTTCTTAATAGTGGAATCCGCAAGGTGCAAGTTTAAAAAGCAATAATCAAAATCACGGAAACCTAGCAAATCACATAAAGTCTTTGGAATCGTGGAAACACTAGCACCCAAATCACACAAAGCATAGCATTCATGATCTTTAATTTTAATTTTAATAGTTGGTTCCCACTCATCATAAAGTTTTCTAGCGATATAAACTTCCATCTCAAGTTTTTCTTCATAAGATTGCATCAAAGCATCAACGATATGTTTAGTAAAAGCTTTATTTTGACTATAAGCATGAGGAGAATTTAGCACGGATTGCAACAAGGAAATACAATCTATCAAAGAGCAATTATCATAATTAAATTCCTTGAAATCCAAAATAGTAGGTTCATTAACATCTAGAGTTTTGACTTCTTCAATCCCACTTTTAACAATTTTAGCATCAAGATCTAAAGACTCCGAATTTTTGGAACGCCTTCTAGGTAAAGGTGGATCATATTCAGTCCCATCATTATCAAGATTCATATCGAAAAACAAAGATTTAATAGGGGACACATCACTAACTTTTAGATCTTCATCTTTATTATCATGGAAACTAGAAGAACATGCTCTTATAAAGGAATCTTTCTTAGCACGCATCCTAGTGGTTCTTTCTTTGCACTCATCAATGGAAATTCTCATGTCTTTGAGAGACTCATTAATATCATGCTTAGGTGGAATAGATCTAAGTTTCAAAGAATCAACACCAAGAGAAATTCTATCAATGTTCCTAGCCAACTCATCAATCTTAAGCAATTTTTCTTCAATCAAAGCATTGAATTTTTTTTGCGAAGTAATAAATTCTTTAATATTAGATTCAAAATCAGAGGGCATCTTATTATAATTTCCATAAGAATTGTTGTAGGAATTACCATAATTATTAGAGGAATTACTAGGATATGGCCTAGGATTAAAGTTTCCTCTATTCGCGTTGTTACCAAAATTATTCCTACCAACAAAATTCACATCCATAGATTTATTATTATTCTCAATCAAAGTAGACAAAGGCATATCATTAGGATCAGAAGAATCACTTTTATTAGCAAATAATTTCATAAGTGCATCCATCTTTCCACTCAAAACATTAATTTCTTCTATCGCATGCACTTTCTTATTAGTAGATATTTTAGTGTGCCATTGAGAATAATTAACCATAATATTATCTAGGAGTTTAGTAGCTTCTCCTAAAGTGATTTCCATAAAAGTGCCTCCCATGGCCGAATCTAAAAGATTTCTAGAAGCAAAATTCAATCTGACATAAATTTTTTGTATACTCATCCACAAATTCAAACCATGTGTCGTATCATTAATTTCATCCTCTCCCAAGCATGTGCGACATGTTCATGATCAAGTTGCTTAAAGTTCATAATATCATTTCTAAGAGAGATGATCTTAGCGGGAGGAAAATACTTAGAGATAAAAGCATCTTTGCACTTATTCCAAGAATCAATACTATTTTTAGGCAAAGACGAAAACCAAGCTTTAGCACGATCTCTAAGCAAAAAAGGAAATAGCTTCAATTTAACAATATCATTGTCCACATCTTTCTTCTTTTGCATATCACACAAATCAACGAGGCTATTTAGATGGGTAGCGGCATCTTCACTAGGAAGGCCGGAAAATGGATCTTTCATGACAAGATTCAGCAAGGCAACATTAATTTCACAAGATTCAGCAACGGTAAGGTGAGCAATCGGAGTGCTAATAAAAGCATTGTTGTTGGTATTGGTAAAGTCACACAATTTAGTGTTATCTTGAACCATCATGACAAGCAAGCTATCCAACACACAAGCAAACAAGAAACAGGCAAAAAGAGACAAATAGCGAAAGAGAGGGTGAATAAAACGGCAACGGTGAAGTGGGGGAGAGGAAAACGAGAGGCAAATGGCAAATAATGTAATGCGGGAGATAAGGGTTGTGATGGGTACTTGGTATGTTGACTTTTGCGTAGACCTCCCCGGCAACGGCGCCAGAAATCCTACTTGCTACCTCTTGAGCACTGCGTTGGTTTTCCCCGAAGAGGAAGGGATGATGCAGCAAAGTAGCGTAAGTATTTCCCTTAGTTATTGAGAAACAAGGTATCAATCCAGTAGGAGGCTACACGCGAGTCCCTCGTACCTGCACAAAACAAATAAATCCTCGCAACCAATGCGATAAGGGGTTGTCAATCCCTACACGGCCACTTACAAGAGTGAGATATGATAAGATAATATTTTTGGTATTTTTGTGATAAAGATGCAAAGTAAAATAAAAGAAAAGTAAAAATCAAAGGAAATAACTAAGTATTGGAAGATTAATATGATGATGATAGACCCGGGGGCCATAGGTTTCACTAGTGGCTTCTCTCAAAAGCATAAGTATTTTACGGTGGGTGAACGAATTATTGTTGAGGAATTGACAGTATTGAACATAGTTATGAGAATATCTAGGTATGATCATGTATATAGGCATCACGTCCGAGACAAGTAGACCGACTCCTGCCTGCATCTACTACTATTACTCCACTCATCGACCGCTATCTAGCATGCATCTAGAGTATTAAGTTTATGAAAACAGAGTAACGCCTTAAGCAAGATGACATGATGTAGAGGGATAAACTCATGCAATATGATGAAAACCCCATCTTGTTATCCTCGATGGCAACAATACAATACATGCCTTGCTGCCCCTATTGTCACCGGGAAAGCACACCGCAAGATTGAACCCAAAGCTAAGCACTTCTCCCATTGCAAGAAAGATCAATCTAGTCGGCCAAACCAAACTAATAATTCGAAGAGAGTTGCAAAGATAACCAATCATACATAAAAGAATTCAGAGAAGATTCAAATATTGTTCATAGATAGACTTGATCATAAACCCACAATTCATCGGTCTCAACAAACACACCGCAAAAAGAAGATTACATCAAATATATCTCCATAAGAGAGGGGGAGAACATTGTATTGAGATCCAAAAAGAGAGAAGAAGCCATCTATCTAATAACTATGGAGCCGAAGGTCTGAGGTCAATTACTCACACTTCATCGGAGGGGCTATGGTGTTGATGTAGAAGCCCTCCGTGATGGACACCCCCTCCGACGGAGCTCCGGAACAGGCCCCAAGATGGGATCTCGTGTATACAAAAAGTTGCAGCGGTGGAATTAGGGTTTTGGCTTCGTATCTGATCGTTTGGGGGTATGTAGGTATATATAGGAGGAAGGAGTACGTCGGTGGAGCAACAGGGGGCCCAAAAGGGTGGAGGGTGCGGCTGGGGGGTAGGCGCGCCCCTACCTCGTGGCCTCCTCCTTTGTTTCTTGACGTAGGGTCCAAGTCTCCTGGATCATGTTCGGTGAGAAAATCACGTTCCCGAAGGTTTCATTCCGTTTGGACTCCGTTTGTTATTCCTTTTCTTCGAAACCCTAAAATAGGCAAAAACAGCAATTCTGGGCTGGGCCTCCGGTTAATAGGTTAGTCCCAAAAATAATATAAAAGTGGATAATAAAGCCCAATAATGTCCAAAACAATAGATAATATAGCATGGAGCAATCAAAAATTATAGATACGTTGGGGACGTATCAAGCATCCCCAAGCTTAATTCCTACTCGTCCTCGAGTAGGTAAATGATAAAAACAGAATTTTTGATACGGAGTGCTACTTGGCATAATTTTAATGTAATTCTTCTTAATTGTTGTATGAATATTCAGATCCGAAAGATTCAAGACAAAAGTTCATATTGACATAAAAATAATAATACTTCAAGCATACTAACTAAGCAATTATGTATTCTCAAAATAACATGGCCAAAGAAAGTTCATCCCTACAAAATCATATAGTTTAGTCATGCTCCATTTTCATCACACAATAATTCTCTCATCATGCACAACCCCGATGACAAGCCAATCAATTGTTTCATACTTTAGTAATCTCAAACCTATAAACTTTCACGCAATACATGAGCGTGAGCCATGGATATAGCACTATGGGTGGAATATAATATAATGAGGGGGTTATGTGGAGAAGACAGAAAAGGAGAAAACTTTCACACAATACATCAACGAGGCTAATCAATGGGCTATGGAGATGCCCACTGATTGATATTAATGCAAGGAGTAGGGATTGCCATGCAACGGATGCACTAGAGCTATGAATGTATGAAAGCTCAACAAAATAAACTAAGTGGGTGTGCATACAACTTGCTTGCTCATGAAGACCTAGGGAAGTTGAGGAGGCCCATTGTTGGAATATACAAGCCAAGTTCTATAATGAAAAATTACCACTAGTATATGAAAGTGACAAAACAAAAGACTCTCTATCATGAAGATTATGGTGCTACTTTGAAGCACAAGTGTGGCAAAGGATAGTAACATTGTCCCTTTTTTTGGCCTTTCTCTTTTTAGGACAATGCACTATGAATGATGGTCATCACACTTCTATTTACTTACAACTCAAGAATTACAACTCGATACTTAGAGCAAGATATGACTCTATATGAATGCCTCCGGTGGTGTACCGGGATATGCAATGAACCAAGAGTGACATGTATGAACGAATTATGAATGGTGGCTTTGCCACAAATACTATGTCAACTACATGATCATGCTAAGCAATATGACAATGATGAATGTGTCATGATAAACAGAATGGTGGAAAGTTGCATGGCAATATATCTCGGAATGGCTATGGAAATGCCATAATAGGTAGGTATGGTGGCTGTTTTGAGGAAGATATAAGGAGGTTTATGTGTGAAAGAGCGTATCATATCACGGGGTTTGGATGCACCGGCGAAGTTTGCACCAACTCTCAGTGTGAGAAAGGGCAATGCACGGTACCGAAGAGGCTAGCAATGATGGAAGGGTGAGAGTGCGTATAATCCATGGACTCAACATTAGTCATAAAGAACTCACATACTTATTGCAAAAATCTACAAGTCATCAAAAAAAAGCACTACGGGCATGCTCATAGGGGGATAGATTGGTAGGAAAAGACCAACGCTCGTCCCCGACCGCCAATCATAAGGAGGACAATCAAATAACACCTCATGTTTCAAATTTGTTACAAAACGTTTACCATACGTGCATGCTACGGGACTTGCAAACTTCAAAACAAGCATTTCTCAAATTCACAACTACTCAACTAGCACGACTTTGATATTATTACCTCCATATCTCAAAACAATCATCAAGCATCAAACTTCTCTTAGTATTCAAAACACTCATAAGAATTTTTTTACTAATCTTGAACACCTAGCATATTAGGATTATTTAAGCGAATTACCATGCTATTTAAGACTCTCAAAATAATATAAGTGAAGCATGAGAGATCAATAGTTTCTATAAAACAAATCCACCATCGTGCTCTAAAAGATATAAGTGAAGTACTAGAGCAAAACTATATTACTCAAAAAGATATAAGTGAAGCACATAGAGTATTCTAACAAATTCCAAATCATGTATGGCTCTCTCAAAAGGTGTGTACAGAAAGGATGATTGTGGTAAACTAAAAATAGAAGACTCAAATCGTACAAGACGCTCCAAGCAAAACACATATCATGTGGTGAATAAAAATATAACTCCAAGTAAAGTTACCGATAGAAGTAGACGAAAAGAGGGGATGCCTTCCGGGGCATCCCCAAGCTTTAGCTTTTAGGTGTCCTTAGATTATCTTGGGGGTGCCATGGGCATCCCCAAGCTTAGGCTCTTGCCACTCCTTGTTCCATAATCCATCAAATCTTTACCCAAAACTTGAAAACTTCACAACACAAAACTTAAAGTAGAAAATCTCATGAGCTCCGTTAGCGAAAGAAAACAAAAGACCACTTCAAGGTACTATAATGAACTCATTCTTTATTTATATTGGTGCTAAAACTACTGTATTCCAACTTCTCTATGGTTTATAAACTATTTTACTAGCCATAGATTCATCAAAATAAGGAAACAACACACGAAAAACAGAATCTGTCAAAAACAGAACAGTCTGTAGTAATATGTAGCTAGCGCAAGATCTGGAACCCCAAAAATTCTAAAATAAATTGCCGGACGTGCTGAACTTATCTATTAATCATATGCAAAAATAATTAACTAAATAGAACTTCAAAATAAAAATGGCAGCAGTTCTCATGAGTGCTAAAGTTTCTGTTTTTACAGCAAGATATCAAGACTTTTCGCAAGTCTTTCCAATGGTTCTACTTGGCACAAACACTAATTAAACACAAAAAACACAACCTAAACAGAGGCTAGATAAATTATTTATTACTAAACAGGAGAAAAATCAAGGAATAAAAACAAAATTGGGTTGCCTCCCAACAAGTGCTATCGTTTAACGCCCCTAGCTAGGCATAAAAAGCAAGGATAGATCTAGGTGTTGCCATAGTGGTAAGATAGATCATTAAAACTCATTTCATATTCTCTACGTTCGGCAGCAAGTTTTGTTTGAGACAAGAAAAAGTAATCAAAAGGGCTAAATTTAATGGGACAAAAGTACCCAAGATCAACCATGGGAGGTATAGGTTCCTCCTTTGGTCCTTCGTATTGCACAACTAATTCATCATTATAAGCATTCTTTTGACAGAACTTTGTGAGCCTATATTCAAGAGAATATCCTAGTTCATTATTTAGAATGGCCAAATCATCATTAAGCTCAGAAATTCTATCAACTAAAACATTGGTAGGAACCATTTTTCTAAGATTCTCATTGAAAGCAACATAGTCAAGAGATTTAAAACACATTATTTCTTCTTGATAAAAAAGGACATCCTCTATGGGAGGAGGAAAGCATCCACCCTATAATGCGCAAATATTTCGTTGGCCTCTTTTATTATGAATCTAAACTCATGAGCCAAAAAGATAGTAGCGGCATGCTTAACAGAAGAATGCTCAATATTAGAAAATTCTAGGAAAATCCTTTGTATGCAAGGATGCATGAATTGTCTTTCAAGTTCAACTACAAGCATGGCAATAGAGTCCGCAAGACTACTAGTCTATGAAGGATAGAACTACCCATAGTAGGTAAAGAACCGGCACAAGTAAAGAAATCTTGAATAACTCCTTTTCCAATAATATTACCACTACCAACACGGATTTTTTTTGTATGTAAGATGGGGGGTTCTTCAGCAGGAGCGTCAGAATTCTTCATGATATTATTATTGTCCATATCGACAATAATTTCCCCAATTTCAGACATAACGGCAGAAGGTTCAAGGGGCAAAAAGCGGCAAACGGGAAAAAGAGAGGGAGGATAGAGAGAGAGGGCGAATAAAATGGCAAGGGTGAAGTGGGGGAGAGGAAAATGAGAGGCAAATGGCAAATAATGTAATGCGGGAGATAAGGATTGTGATGGGTACTTGGTATATTGGCTTTTGTGTAGACTCCCCGGAAACGGCGCTAGAAATCCTTCTTGGTACCTCTTGAGCACTGCGTTGGTTTTCCCCAAAGAGGAAGGGATGATGCAGCAAAGTAGCGTAAGTATTTCCCTCAGTTTTTGAGAACCAAGGTATCAACCCAGTAGGAGGCTACACGCGAGTCCCTCGTACCTGCACAAAACAAATAAATCCTCCCCAACCAACGCGATAAGGGGTTGTCAATCCCTACACGGCCACTTACGAGAGTGAGATCTGATAGATATGATAAGATAATATTTTTGGTATTTTTGTGATAAATATGCAAAGTAAAATAAAAGCAAAGTAAAAAAGCAAAGGAATAACTAAGTATTGGAAGATTAATATGATGAAGATAGACCTGGGCGCCATAGGTTTCACTAGTGGCTTCTCTCAAGAGCATAAGTATTTTACGGTGGGTGAACAAATTACTATTGAGCAATTGACAGAATTGAGCATAGTTATGAGAATATCTAGGTATGATCATGTATATAGCCATCACGTCCGAGACAAGTAGACCGACTCCTGCCTACATCTACTACTATTACTCCACTCATCGACCGCTATCCAGCATGCATCTAGAGTATTCAGTTCATGAAACAGAGTAACGCCTTAATTAAGATGGCATGATGTAGAGGGATAAAGTCATGCAATATGCTGAAAACCCCATCTTGTTATCCTTGATGGCAACAATACAATACGTGCCTTGCTGCCCCTTCTGTCACTGGGAAAGGACACCGCAAGATTGAACCCAAAGCTAAGCACTTCTCCCACTGCAAGAAAGATCAATCTAGTAGGCCAAACCAAACTGATAATTCGAAGAGACTTGCAAAGATGACCAATCATACATAAAAGAATTCAGAGAAGATTCAAATATTGTTCATAGATAGACTTGATCATAAACCCACAATTCATCGATCTCAACAAACACACCGCAAAAAGAAGATTACATCGAATAGATCTCCAGAAGAGAGGGGGAGAACATTGTATTGACATCCAAAAAGAGAGAAGAAGCCATCTAGCTAATAACTATGGACCCGAAGGTCCGAGGTGAACTACTCACACTTCATTGGAGGGGCTATGGTGTTGATGTAGAATCCCTCTGTGATGGATATCCCTCCGACGGAGCTCCGGAACAGGCCCCAAGATGGGATCTCGTGGATACAGAAAGTTGCGGCAGTGGAATTAGGGTTTTGGCTGTGTATCTGATCGTTTGGGGGTACGTAGGTATATATAGGAGGAAGGAGTACATCGGTGGAGCAATAGGGGGCCCATGAGGGTGCAGGGCGCGCTTGGGGGGGAGGGGGGTAGGCGCGCCCCCTACCTCGTGGCCTCCTCCTTTGTTTCTTGACGTAGGGTCCAAGTCTCCTGGATCATGTTCGGTGAGAAAATCACGTTCCCGAAGGTTTCATTCCGTTTGGACTCCGTTTGATATTCCTTTTCTTCGAAACCCTAAAATAGGCAAAAAAAACAACAATTCTGGGCTGGGCCTCCGGTTAATAGGTTAGTCCCAAAAATAATATAAAAGTGGATAATAAAGCCCAATAATGTCCAAAACAGTAGATAATATAGCATGGAGAAATCAAAAATTATAGATACATTGGAGACGTATCAGGGGGTACATATGTATATATAGGAGGAAGGAGTACGTCGGTGGAGCAACA